>NC_141541.1:18697500-18912500 GCF_021556685.1 Rattus norvegicus | reverse complement strand
GCACTGCCACCTCCTTCACCATCCTGGTCTCTGCTCGTAGGGTCTCTGACAAGATCAGAGAGTCCTTTAAAGAATGGATAATTAGGTGAAATTATTGTGGGCTAACATGGGATACAAACTGCACCTTGTTATTTTTTTTTTTTACGGCAAATGAATTCCACGTAGCCAGTGTACTGATCAACTTTGGAATTCAGGCCTTGCTTAAGATAAGGAATGCAGAGGACCTGTCACAGCTGAGTCCAAAGATGCGAATCCCTGAGGCATCCCCAGCTCATGAGGCCCTCTGTTTTCCCCAGGCTATCAGTGTTCCTGTCTCTCGCAGTTCACGGGGACAAACTGTGAATCAGAGATCACAGCCTGCTTCCCTAACCCTTGCCGGAATGGAGGATCCTGTGACCCCATAGGAAACACCTTCATCTGCAGCTGTAAAGCCGGCCTCACAGGTGTCACGTAAGTGAGACTGCTCAAGGACCTCTCTCTACTCGCTCCTTATCCTAAGGAAACGACCCAGCATGTAGTTCCTTAGGATAAATGGATACACTGCTGTCTTCCCTGCATGGTGTTCGCTGGGCTGGCTGAAGGTAAAGTGACTGAAGTGCAAACGCCAAGCCCTGAGGTCAGATGCCCTACACCCTTGTTGATAAGTAGGGGAGCATGAACTTGTAATCCTAAGACTGGGATTTCCTGGGATTCCTTAACCAGTCAGCCTATCCATTAACCAGTCAGCCTATCCATTAACCAGTCAGCCTATCCATTAACCAGTCAGCCTATCCATTAACCAGTCAGCCTATCCATTAACCAGTCAGCCTATCCATTAACCAGTCAGCCTATCCAAACTGCGTGCTTTGGGTTCAATGAAAGATGGGGTCCCTCACACAAATAAAGATGGGAAGTGATGGAGAAAGACATCCGAGATCAATCTCTTGTCTCCATAGGCACATAGACACAAACACACTGATGAGGAAATGCATCACATACACACTTGTGTGCATGCACACGCATGTGAGCACACACACACACAAACAGCAGTAGCGACACTGTTTAAATTCCTTCAGTGTTAGTAAGGACCATAGGGCTGTATCTAATTTGTATGTTTTACTTTATCCTTTTGTGCTCTCAAGCTTATTCAATCCTCATGCATTTACAATGTTGAAGACACTTCTTTTGTTAAATGTGCTTAGCACCACCTACGTCTTCCAGTATAATTCTGAGACACACATAAAACTTGCTTCCCAGAACCTGCCGACTGGACTCCACTACCTGGTGTTTAATGACTATTCTGAGAAATTAATCCTTACCTCTCCTTTGAAAACCCCTTTCCTCCAGCAAATGAGTGAAATTAAAGTGTTAGCCAGACAGGAATGGAATGCTTTAAATTCTGAGTAAAAGGCCACTTCCAGGCACCCTTGATCAGTTCAGAAGTACATATGTGTGCTCTCAGCAAGTGATAGTCTAATTACAGATCAGTTTGGCATGTTCATTAGAGCAAATCTCAGAGGACTCCACCAAAAAATACTTAGCTGAGGTTGAATCGCTGGATGTAATTTAAAGTAATGAAGCTGCATTTATTTTTAAATACTCTGTGATTCTAACTAATTTCTGATTGACCTAGCCCCAATCTGTTCAAATTAGGGATATTGGGACTACATTTTAGAAGGTGGATCACCAACACTATGGGTGAATCAGACTCTTTTGATGAACATATCAGGGCAATTACTTAAGTAGAGAAGCATGAAGAAGGAGAGAAGTTTTAACTCTGTGCTTTGAGTGTTAAAGTAAGAAGGAATCAGACTTAAAAGTTACTGGGGCCCAATAGATAGACCAATGATTTAGAGTGCTTGCTGCCCTTCCAGAGGACCTAAATTCGGTTCCCAGCACCCATACTGAGTTGTTCACAACCACCTGTAATTCCAGCTCCAAAGGATCAAATGCCTTCTTCTAGTCTGTGCAAGCACCTGCATATGCATGGTCCACAGATGCACACACACACACACACACACACACACACACACACACACGCTTAAAATAGGTGTAAAAGCCTACTGTGTAGCTATAGTGCTGTAGGGATAAAAACTGTCTAGACATGCACCAATGCTTATCCTAGTCCATCTCTCTCACTTGGTGCAACCACCCAGGTTTCCCTGTAGAAACGCTGGTGGGTTTGATTATGAGATCCTATGTTGCACTGTTAGGGAAGGGGCGCTAGTGTTTTTACACGATGTGAGAAATGCATACTATATGCTCTTTCTAGACTTGCACAGTTTTAAATTCTAAGGTGCACCTGACTCAGGGGATTTGGAGAGGGTGTCTTTTCCACACCAAACATTCTCCTCTTTATACCCCTCTCCCACCAGCTCTTCCCTTCCTAAATCTCACAAGGACCTGAGAAGGCAAAGTAATGGGCAAGGGCTCAGTGGACACAGAAATGGCTGGATTTTCACCCTTGGGTATGTGCACCTGTGTGCATACACACATGCAAACACACATATGAACACACACACACACACACACACACACACAAGGTACTGTACTTTGTAGGGGCTTCTTCTGCTCTAAAGCTTTTGTCTCAGCTCTGCTACAGTGGTCCTGATGTTAGAAGGCCTTTGTTGTGCTTTGTCACTGAAGGTGCGAGGATGACGTTGACGAGTGTGAGCGAGAAGAGTGTGAGAACGGGGGTTCCTGTGTCAACCTGTTCGGCTCCTTCTTCTGCAACTGCACGCCAGGCTATGTAGGCCAGTACTGTGGCTTGCGCCCTGTGGTTGTGCCCAACATCCAAGCTGGCCACTCATACGTGGGAAAGGAGGAGCTGATAGGCATCGCTGTGGTCCTCTTTGTCATCTTCACCCTGATTGTGCTCTTCATCGTCTTTCGCAAGAAGGTCTTTCGAAAGAACTACTCTCGCAACAACATCACATTAGTGCAGGACCCGGCCACAGCTGCGTTGCTGCATAAGAGCAATGGCATCCCCTTCCGCAGCCTGCGTGCAGGAGATGGGCGCAACGTGTACCAGGAGGTGGGGCCCCCGCAGGTGCCGGTGCGCCCCATGGCCTACACACCCTGCTTCCAGAGCGACTCAAGGAGCAACCTGGACAAAGGCCTGGACGCGCTGGGTGGGGAACCACAGGAGCTGAGCACATTTCACCCGGAATCGCCACGCATCCTCACAGCAAGGCGAGGTGTGGTGGTGTGCAGCGTGGCTCCCAACCTCCCAGCTGTGTCACCCTGCCGCTCAGACTGCGACTCCATCCGGAAGAATGGCTGGGACACAGGATCTGAAAGTGAGTAAGACGCAAGGATAGACAGGTGTCCTAGGAAGCCCCTGGGTCTCAACAACTCCACCCAATGCTAACTTCTGAGGAGGGGGAAAGGAAAGACAGTCTCATGACACAAGAGAGGGAAGAACACAGGCACGTGGAACCAGGTGCTCTTCTCTGACCTCCTGCTGCAAGATAACAACCTCTGAGGAAAGCCCTGGCGGTGGGAGCCCTGGAATGGGGAAAGAGTTGAGTATGACTGGATTGGTTGTTGAGCAGCAGGCAGAAAGTAGGACTTAGGATCCACAGTGTGGCAACAGAATGAGACTAAAGCGAGCTCTGTTGTCTGTCTTATCAGCAGGCCACACAGTCATTTACACGTCCTCACAGTTTAAGAAGTCCTCTGCAGCAGGAGACTTGTGCTATGCTGTATGTGCTGGGGAGAAGGGAGGGGTAGGTTCTAAATGTTCCTGCAGAGCATGTGCAGACAACACAGTAACTGGTGCTTCTGGACAAGGGGAATCTTACTAAGGAGTCCTTGAGCAAGAGTCAATTTCAGCAGGAAATGATTGGAGAGGGTCTCCTAGTATCAGGAAGCAGCCAGCTCAGCATTGAGGATGTGTGCCTGAGTTCCTGGGATGGGGGTGAGGGGCATTGAGACTTCAAAGAGGTGACAATTGGCCATCATCTGCATAATGCACACATTGCATATTGCATATTGTAGGAGGCTCGGTTCACTGAAGGGCAAGAGAGAGTAGGCCGACTAGACCTCTGAAAGAAGCCAGGAGATGCTTGTTTGGGAGCAGAGAGCAGAACAGAAAAAAAAGGAGGGGAAGAGAGGTGGCTTTTATTATAGAAGCCAAGCGTGTGTATAAGATTCATAGTATGAAGTACCAGGAACAGACTAAGGAAAAGAAAAAGAATTTTATATGTACATATATATGTATGTATGCATGTATATACACATATGTATGTATATACATATACATACACATATGCATACTCTTACACACACACACACACACACACACACACACAGCTATAGATTAGCTGTAGATGTGAGGGGTAAACACCTCGATTGGACTAGAGTGCTGAGGTAGATGGAGCTACCACTGCTCAACTGTGTGCCTGCTCGGACCATCACAGCTAAATGGCGGCACATCATGGGGAGCATTATCCGCTCCGGAGAAGCTGAGGGCAGGACTTGAGCACCAGGTTTGAAGTCTGTAGCTCTTTGCAGGACTGCTCTAGAGGTCCAGCAGAGAGGAGGCAGAGGAAATTATCAGCACTGCTCCATGGGAGGGGAGACCCGAGGTGAGCCTTCCCATTCTAGTGCCCTGGGAACATCATGTCCTGGGGTCTTAACAGGAATTGAGAATGGTAACTGTGCTGTGCAGAGGCTCCTTTTTGATTGTTGCTTCTTTGTTTAGTGGATCTTCCTCTTTAAGAACTTACTATGCAGAGTAGGGCCTAGGACTAACAGACATCTACCAGCCTCTGCCCCCTTCGTCCTAGAATTAAAGGTGTGTGTAATAACACCCAGCCAAACAACTCTTTCTCAACTTAGGAAAGGAATGGAGTTTTGAATAAAGGCAAAGCAAAGCCACCAGGGCTAGCTGACCGCATATTCCTAGGTGTTCAAGGGTCAGCTATGGACACCCTGCCCTTTGTGAAAGTACAGTGTGGTGTTTTGTGGCATTGCTGCTGGGAGATGAATTTCTCCCTGGTATCTCTCTGCATTTCTATCAGTTGTTTATCCAAAGCTCTGACTTCATTATCTGAAAGCAGATGGGGAGTCCTCATGTTTCCTCCTGATATTACTCTTTATAGGAGGAATGACAATTCCTGTGGCTGCAAAACAAAGTAACTATCCCCTTAATCACAGGTCCGTGTCTCTTTGTACACTCACATTCCGGGATGCTCTCAAGTATGTCTTGGAGAACATTTTCTATCCCCACCTAGTTATGTGACAGCTTTATTTCCAGAATCCATCTCAGGCCCAAACTCAAATCTTCCCCTGAAGTATCATTGGATTTTATAGAATACATTTGCCTCTTTGCTAAACAAGACAGAGTTAGAGCTGGTGAGACAATCTCTGGGCAACCAATGCATTTTGGACTTAACCACCTCAAGAAATGGAGCCTTTTATTGCTTCCTACGTCTACTAAATTGGAAAGGGATCTGTGTGTGTGTGTGTGTGTGTGTGTGTGTGTGTGTGTGTGTGTGTGTGTTGGGGGGGGGCTGCCTATTTTCCTATAGCAGAGAGAGAAATCCACCAACTGACACAGAAAACTCACATTTGTCTCCCCTCTCACCAGACAGAGCAGGGAACACTGGCAGCCCCAGAATGAAACACCACTGCCCTCTAGAAGGCAGAGCTGAAAATCCCACTGATCCCCCGAGATGGAAGCCGGAAGAACTAGAACGGCTTTCTTGCCTATAAAATATTTATGCCCCTGTTTTTAGAGTAATCTCATTTAACCTGGTGTTGACACCACATCGGTTCATGTAAATGACATAAATTAAGTCTGAATGAAGAGCAGCTCAGCTCCTCCAGCGTCCCTTCACTCTCCCCACAGTCTGCATGTGGAGGCAGGAACAGTTACCTTCAGCTGACAGCTATTCAGAAGCTCATTTACTATGGGTTAAGGGTTTCGAATCCATAATGTAAATCACTTGATTGACAGACCTTTGCCCCCTATGGTACAATCAATTTCCCATTGTGGAGCTAACGTATTTTCTTGAAGCAAATCAAAAATTCTTCTGAGAGAGAGAGAGAGAGAGAGAGAGAGAGAGAGAGAGAGAGAGAGAGAGAGAGAGAGGCTGAAAGCCTGCATAGGCTGAGTGTTGTTTCTGCTCTCTCTTGCTGTTCGTGAAGACAAAGGGGCTGAAGACACAGGAGAAGTGACCTGCTTCGCAAACAGTAATAAAGGCAGCAACTCAGAAGTTCAGTCCCTCAACTCCTTCCAGTCGGATTCTGGCGATGACAACGGTAAGCGCTTTCCTGCTGGGTGCTGGGGACAGCAAGTGAGAAGGGGACAACACTGTGCAGTTTCTTGTCCTGCTCCTTGGCCTTTGACTGATTTTTACCCGGTGTTGGGAGTCCTTGGCAGAGGCCTAATAAGGCACTGGTCAGAGCGGGATCTACATGGGGGTGTGGGTGGATAACAGCCCTAGGCATGAGTTCTCTCTGACATAGATGATGACAGAATTGCTTCCTCCCCATTGACAGTTGACAGCCAATAGGATACTGTGTCCCTTTTCTGTGCTCCTTGGGGCCTCTCACCTCCCAGTTCTACCACATTCTCACCTTCAGCCACCACATTGCCAGACATTAGTTTGGAGACAGAGCGGCTTCTCTGTAGAGACAGCGATGTCTTCGTTCCATTGAATTTCCTGTCTCATCATTTGGGGTCATGGGATTTTGGAGAACTGATGAAAATCATGACCCAGCTCCTCAGAAAAATGCCCATCTGCCAGAATGCTGCACCCAAGTCCTTGCAGCTCACAGAAGGCGTTCAGAACTCCGAGTCTGGCGCCTCCAGCTCCCGTGAACCTGTGCTGGCAGAGAAAGGGCTGGTGTTCCTGACTAGGAGAACAGCTGTGGAGGACGAGCCGGAACGGGAGACTCAAGTCAGTGTAGCAAACATTCGTCAAGTGGTGCTAAAGCAACAGTCACTTCAAATGCTCATCCAGGGGCCAGCAGCCCCACCCGAGTCAACACCTAAGGCTGCCCCTCCCATTTACCAGCAATCGACAAGGAAAAACAGTAACACTTGATAATGTGACTTTCAACACATGGACCCTTGCTAACCCACAGAGTGCCACGTCCTGAGCTCAATGGTTTGAACATAGGAAAGCAGCATAAAGGTACCATAGCCAAGTCTCTGTGCACACACAGGGAAAGTGACAATAGTTTGCTCTATTGTACACAACCCAGGTCTCTCCCACATGTTCACCCAACACTAGCCACCCCTAAAGAAGTTTCAATGCAGGGGCTAGGAAGATGGCTTCCTTAGTAAGAGCACACTTGTTCTGTACACAAGAATCCAAGTTAGAATCCCCAGCCCCTACATAAAATCTCATGCATGTGGTGCATTTCAATGTGAGCATTGTGGGTAAGAGACAGCCAGCCAGCCAAGCCAACATGCTTCCTCTTCACTGATAGACCCTGTCTCAAGGTAATATGCTTACAAGGGAAAGGGAAAAACACTTAGGCTTCCTGCTTTGATCTCCACATGTGGTCACGCAGGCCCATGAGCATGCAAACACACACACACACACACACACACACACACACACACACACACTAGCATACATATCTACTGAATAACAAACCATGTAACTGTATTTCTTTTGACAATTTTCAAACCAAGCACACAAGCCTCTGCCCCGGGTGTGTTGGCTTTGATGCATCCTCTTTTTCCTTCACGTCCAGCAAGAAGAAAAGCCACAGCAAGTTTGCATATTATGTTAAACATCGAGAACTTATAGTTTCAAAAACCAGGCATGAGCTCCAGTCATAATGTTCCGGCCGAGGCTGTCAAAGGGTCTATAATTCACACACTTACCCTTTTGTTATCAGCGTCTAGGCAGACAGCACTAGACCCTTCCATCTGAAGTCATGAATATCTAAGAAAACTCAATAGACCAGAGATCCCCTTCACATACCCCAAGCCTCACAGCAGGAGACAGGCTTCCGGCTGATCCGGACCATCCATGACATGTGTGAAGCCATTAGACTCATATCACTTCAAAGGTTTCTACACCATTGACATTGAATTCAGGCACATTGCCAAGCAACAAGAAATCTCCCCGGGAACAGTGAAATCTTCCTCTGAGGGTCTCCGTCAGCCACTATCTTCCTGGTAACAGGTGATAGGTTGTAAAGAAATGACTCAGAGATCTTTGGCCACCATGCCTTTTAGGAGCACTGCCTCCCATTGCTCTAGGGTTTTCCTTCTGTTCCAGCAATCCCAGATATCAATATATAAGCATCCTCTTGTCACCTGCCCTGAGGAACAGACTTTGGAAAGGCTATGGGGGTTTGTGTGTAACATCTTTGTTATTGTTGTTATTACTCGTTAACCTGTGTTTGAAATATGTAACTAACCAGGACCTGTCCTCCCTTTCCCTCCTGTCTTCTTTTCCTGCCAAAAGCGTCCATAGTGACTGTCATTCAACTTGTCAACAATGTAGTTGACTCTATAGAGAATGAAGGTATTTACGGTTTGTTTTTTAT
Organism: Rattus norvegicus; assembly: GCF_021556685.1. NCBI lineage: Eukaryota > Metazoa > Chordata > Mammalia > Rodentia > Muridae > Rattus > Rattus norvegicus. Next base: position 18,904,004 of record NC_141541.1, on the reverse strand, counting down.
TTCTGTTCCTTTGTTAGTTTCTTCCTTTCAGAGCATGTCTGTGTCTGTCTAGAAAATTTGCTTCTGTGGTACTTTACCTGGGGCTGAAAGTGCAATATAATGGTGATTTTAAATAAGATGATAACAGGGTTGTAGATTTAGCTCTATGATAGATGTCTTGTCTGCCTAGCCCAAGACTCTAAATTTGGTCTTCAGCACCAGAGGAAAAAAATCAAGTAAAATTCCAGATTTATCTCTGTGGGTTGCAATAAACTTAACAATTGTGAAAGAAAATCTAGTTTGATTTTATTTAAATATCTATGTTCCCTTATCAAAACTCTTCAAAGTAAAGAATATTCATTTGCAATCCAAGTTAATCAGTTAATATAGCATTCATTCTAGTATTTGTTGAATACCTGCAATGAGCTGTGGAAACTTATAAAATCATCAGAAATAGCAATGTTATGAGGTTTAATTTAAAATCGGGTAATTTTGCTAGTGCTTTAGTAAAATTATAGCAAAATACAGATGGAATTTGTGTATTAATTTCCTAAGTAGCAGTACAAAGAGATTTTTAAAAAAAAAAATCTAAACTCAGGGTTAGGCCTAGGTTTTCTGGGAGTAGTTTTAAAGTAGCTGTAAAGCTTCTTCAATAACTGTTTATCTCTTTCCATGACCCGAATGGCCAGATTCACGTGTCTTTTTGTGTTTGAACAGTGTCTGTTATGGACCAAGGACAGAATTACAACAGAGGTGACTGTGCCACTACCCAGAGTAACAGTTCATGTCTGTGTTTCCCACTGTTCTGCTGCTCTTACCATGCCCCTCGCTCCAGCCCCTCTCAGTCTCGCGGTCTGAGTTTTGCATGTTCCAGGTGTCTTGTATGCTCAGCTCAACGTGCATTCGTTCCCGGCCCCGGCCCCTGTGAATGGAATTCTCCCAGTTACCTGTGAAGCTCCTTGCTTTTTGCAGTTCACAGTGCACCCGTGCATCTCTGCCAGCCCGGCCTTGTGCACAGCATGTGGATGGGAGAGGGATAGGGATGGATATTGAAGATTTGAAGTCTGTGTCCATCAGCATGCCTTGGGTGGCCACATCTCTGGGCCTAGTGAACAGTGAGTCCGCACCAGCCAGGCACCTTTTCTCTGTGCTCTCTCTCTCTCCAGGCCAGAGCATGACTGGCCCTAATGGGCCTTTATAGAGAGCTAGCGTATGACCTTGGCTTTTAGGGTCTCCTGGTCTTTAGAAATGCATGACAGGCTCGCCCCTGCTCTTCGTTCATCTTCGCCCCTCCTAGTGAAGAGGAAATTAATCATCTGGATTTCCCCCCTTACAGCCTATCACTGGGACACCTCTGACTGGATGCCTGGGGCACGGCTGTCTGATATTGAAGAAATGCCCAACTATGAGAGCCAAGATGGAGGGGCAGTACACCAGGGTAGCACAAGAGAGCTGGAGAGTGACTACTACCTAGGCGGATATGACATCGATAGTGAATACCCGCCACCTCATGAAGAAGAGTTCCTGAGTCAGGATCAGCTACCCCCACCACTGCCAGAGGACTTCCCTGAACAGTATGAGGCCCTGCCTCCCTCCCAGCCCACCTCACTCACTGGCACCATGAGCCCAGACTGCAGGAGAAGGCCCCGGTTTCACCCCAGCCAGTACCTTCCTCCTCACCCACTCCCTGGTGAAACAGATTTGGGGGGCCCACCCTCCAGCTGTGATTTTAGTACTTTTGCAGTAAGCATGAACCAGGGCACAGAGGTCATGGCCCCCACAGACAGTGTGTCTCTGTCCTTGCACAATTCCAGAGGCACCTCATCCTCAGATATGTCAGCCCGCTGTGGCTTTGATGATTCTGAGGTAGCCATGAGTGACTACGAGAGCGCGGGCGAGCTCAGCCTCACCAACCTTCACATTCCCTTTGTGGAAACGCAGCACCAGACCCAGGTGTAGAGGACACCCGTAGGTGCTGTGCCCAGACTATTACAGCATGGAAGAAAAGAAGCTGTACTTGTGTTGGATGGAGAGAAGTCTGTGGAAATGTGGATTTTCTATGAGGAACGCCTTCGCAAGTCTTACTGTCACAAGCAAGCTGGACTCTCAGAGTGACACGGAGAGGCTCAGAACTGTTTCAGGGGGACAGGGGAGCTGACAGACTTTGTTGTGGGTGTTGGTGGCTTGGAATGCAAAGGAGAAGAAATGAGTTTACTAAGTTAAATGGGAGATCCTGAATGGCATTGTGTATTATTGTGACCCGGAAAGTACGGAACCAGAGATCCTTACAGTATTTAGCCTGCCACCATCAGAGGGGCATCATTGCATGTTTTTTGGGGCCAAGGAAGTGAGAATAGTAGATATGTCTGTCAGAAAAGTTAGTGTTGTAGATGAAGGAGAAGTGAGAGCTAAGCACGAGTGTGGGCGGAAGCCTTAGAAGCCAACACTGTTGTTTGAAAGAGCTGCCTAATTTTCAGCTATAAAATTAGGTTTGAGTAACATGCTCAGTGTGCTCAGATTTTTTTTTCTTGTTTGTGTTAAGCATCCAGTATAATAATGTTGGGTTTTGTGATCTCTGAGAAAGTTACCAAGAAAGCAATAAGAGGCTGCCTAGGGGGTGGGTTGTGGGAGGTTACTGTCCAAACGTTAGAAAATCCCGGATGAGTTTGTTGTTTTTGTGTTTTCTGTCGAATATTCCTGGCCATACCTATGGTTCTAACATTGCTGCCAAAACTGGGCCTTGTTAGTAGTATTGCTCTCTAGGATGAGATGTATTTGAAAGTCACAATTCAGAGGAGAGGGGACGGGATGCAGTCAGTTTTCAGCCTAGGTAATCACAATTCTCCACACCACAAGTGAAAGTTGTGTTATTCTAAGCTGGTAATGATATCATTATAAATACTCTTAGGTTTTTAAGAAGAAAGTAGGTAATGACTATGTGTACATTAAGTTGTGTGTGTGTGTGTGTGAGTGTGTGTATGTGTGAGTGTGTATATTCGTGTACGTGTATATGTGTGTACGCATGCGTGCGTGTGAGGAGGACCTAGGTATCACTCTGAGTGCACTCACTACAGCTGCTCTTGAGGAAAGCTGCCCCAAAGGGTTTAGGACTCAGTGTTGGAAATCCTGGGGTGAGCAAAGACCGCTCACCTTCGATTTCTCTGATCTTTAGTGTTACAGAAACACCAAATGCCATATCTTACTCCGATTCAGTTAACCTTATTTTAGTACTGCCATTTATATTAACTTAAAGCAAGTACTGTGATTTTTTTAAAGACAGTGTTTTATAATTTTCCAGAACTACTATTTGAAACTGTGTAACGTTTGATTACACGCTGGGGTTTCCCTCCCATCTAACCCGTGGGCTTCGGCCATCACCTTCCCATAACAGAATGCTCATCCCACTGAAAACACAAAGACCCAACCTCCAAAAGTTAAGGTTAGCAGTGGAGTTGACTTTCCTCTCTCACTTTGATCAGCCGTGGCCACTGCCTTTGCGGTGACCATGGGAAATGAATGCATATTTGCACATTCGCCTCATGAGCAAATCTCAGTATGGATGGCTCCTACTGCCACCGGCACTGGTGTGTGAAGAGAGCTGTCTGAGATCTGCCAATCACCTCCTCGACTGTCTCTAATCCTCTTACTTCTTTGTAGGAGTCAGTGTTTCCGAACATCTGTCATTAAAACAATTCCTTTTCATCCCTCTCTTCCTGAGTTAGTAGATACCCTCGTCAGGTCTCTCTGAGTTTCTCTTCCATTCTCTTGGTCAGACTCTCCATGGACGCATTATCCACACTGTGGTTTTGAAATCAATTAATTTCACTAAGCCGCTTTCAAGAGTCAAGTCTTTGTGTTTTTCTTACGTAAGAAGCACATTTGCAAGAATCACAAAGAAAATGACAAACTAATGGTCCAGAGTTGAATCACTGCTGTGCTTTTAATAACACAGCAGCATAAAACCATCAAGGTAAAACCAACAATTCATTTCTTGCCCCCAGGAAATATGAGATGAGATTCATGCCAATGAGTCACCAGTGCTTAGCCAGCATCTCTTCCAGAGAGAACGCCTGGCTGACCCTATAATGAAGGCATAAATAGAGCTAGCTGCGGGCAGAGGTGCAGGCGCCGAAGAATTCTCTGCCCAATCTCTCCTCTGACCTACATAAAATACTTACTTCTTTAGGACACCTTCCCGCTAAATAAATTTCAGCAGAATAGCTCTACAGACTTCCCAGATGAACACTGGGTCTATCGGATTACTTATCTGTAAATGTATGAAATCGATCCTCTTAAAAAAAAATTAGATTTTCTTACACATTAGAAAATGGAGCGCAGTGAATTCTACAAGAAACTAGAAGTGGCCACAAGTCTAAAGAACTGCGTCCTTAAAAGGTTTTCTAGTCTAGGTCCCGTTCATAAGAGAGGAAGTATGCCCAGAGAGAGGACGAGACTTGCCCAGGCTCACACAGAATCTAATTCATTGACAAAACCTATCACCCATCCTCCTAGGCACTGTTCCTCACCAGGAACATTGCACACCGCTAAGCTGCCATGACCCGGCAGCTGCTTCCTTCCGCTGAACCTCTCTCCCTTCCCACTTTCCTTCACTGAAATATGCAAGAAAACAAAACAAATAGAGACCACTTCTCTGCGGGCTCCGATGGGTCCAGAGATTTGGACATTCATCAAAATGCTGCTTTTGCCAAATGAATGTTTCTAGGGTGGGGGTGGAGCAAGCACAGAACTGTCTTTGAGCTACAGTCGTCAATGGTGGTGAAACTGGTGGTGTGTGACACACCTCCCCCCACCTGGTATGTTTGATGGTTGTAATGTTGTTCGCTTCTCATGAGCTCTGCCTACCGTCTGGTCTTGTCCTGTCCACGACGATGGAAAATTAGCCAATTAGTGAGTGTCTTTGTATCTGTATCTATTGGAAGAAGCATGGCACATGTGCCGGTCAGGCCGAGGGAAGCTGTCGACCCTCGTCACCCTCTAAGCAGGGGCTATCTATCGGACTGTTAAGGACAGACAGCATGCTGCATTCATTCCCTTCCTCTGTGAGTATTTTGCTGATGAGCCTCATGGCATGCTTGCTTTCTGTGTACCCCTATCCTGCTCACTCATAAAATGCAATACATGTAGGTCAAGGCCATAATCAAAAGGTTCAAGCGGTTGGAGTCCCAGGAAGGCCTGGGTAGGTTTACCTGGGTAGTCACCATTAGAAAGCACTAATGCAGAAGAAAAGGAAATGCGTATCCTATTGGCCTTTTCCTGCTGACTGCCTAGCCACAGAGCCATATTGCCTTGCTGGAGCTGCGAGGACCAACACACAAAGACAAAGATGACCAGAATAAACGCTTAGAGACCTAGAGAACACCTTTAGATGAAACAATTCAGGATGATCTAATGTTCTTGTTGTGTGGGTGGTCTGGCCTTCTCACTGCTCTAGACACTAGTCACGTGGTTAGATTTGGACATCCTGTGCTTTGTGGGACAGGGGACTTCCAAGGGGTATTTCATCGGTGCCATCTTTCTGTGTGGTCTGTGAGGAGCTGCTGTGTGTTCTTGTTAGTGTGTGTCTTGCAACCTTCAGCTGCACATCGCTGATTCAGACCCACCTCTTTGAGCTTCCAGTCGTGTGTTGCAGGGGGTTTAAAGTAGCCATGCATGGGTTTGGCATCAGTGAATATCTAGCCAGCTGGCTAAGACAGGAAAAGAATAAGGTATTTCTTTCCTTATGTAATAATGAAAAGCAATAATTACAAGTATGTAACAATACACAAAGGCCATAATTAGTCTCTTCCAGTGTTCAGGATGCGCTAGAGAATTCTGCAGTCATTTGGAGTATGTTGGACCCCTCAGTATGTCCTGTAGCACCCTTCAGTAAACAAATACCTGAACTGCTCCTTATTTAACAATTTTATGAGCCCACACCACTGCATTTTGGGAGTGACAGATGTGTTTGGAAATGGGGAGAGTTCTTGCAAAGCACTGTACCAGAGACCATGTTGTACATTTGTCTGTTATAAACAGGCTGGTTTGTAAAAGATGTATGTTTTTGGTGTTTAAAATGTTTATAAAATTGTATATAGGTGGTTTCAATTTTCCAGGCGTTTGTACATACAGTATTTGATGCCTATCCGGATGCTTTAATTTGGAGGGTCGAATAGAATTCCTAGTCATCCACATCGTTGTTCCACAAACTTTTGGGGTGCACCCACAGAGAAGAGGACTTTAGATTTGAAAACAATGTTTTTGATTCATTTCGAAATGTATCGTGTCTCTCCTTTGCTTCCACGGTTTCCATTTAACTCTGTTTTCAAAGGGAGAAAAGTGTTTCTTTCGACTTCTTTTTAAGATGAATGAGTTTTGCCCAGTTTTTAAGCACTCCTCGTTCATGTCTTTCCTAGTCAGAGGGAGCTGCCATCTCCTCAGACACGCGCACACTCACTCACCTCACCTCGCACACACATCACGGCAAACGTATGCAAAGGGGGAAGTGAATAGCACATCACTGAGTCTGTTCCTTATACAAATCATTATTTCTACAGATATTGCTGTTAGCAGTATTCAGCCTTGTGTTCTTTTCTTTAAAAAAAGAAAAGAAAAGAAAAGAAAAGAAAAGAAATGGGATAAAAACAAAATGAAATAAAAAGACACACAAAAAAAATTTTAGCCAAAATACTAAAACAGGGGCCGGGGAGGGAACAACAGTATACAGGTTTGTAACTACCAAATTTGATCATTAAAACAAGTTTTCGAGTAAAAGGAAAAGGAGCGCTGTGGCGCTCTGTGGTGTTGGCTCTTCTTAAGTGTCTGCTTGCATTCTTTGACGTGGCATTTGGGAGCTGGTGCGGCTATAGGCAGAGCCATCCAGCACTGTCTATACCCGGAGTGGGTCTCGGGCCTGAATTAGATGGTCTGGGGGGTGTTTTACCTCGTAAGTTTTTAAATGATGTTCTGATGCCCATGTAGTAAAATCTTGTTTAGTGTCTTTTGGGCACCTATCTGTGGGCCCTTGCTTGATAAGAAGCATGAAACACAGAGTGCTGGAGGCTAGACCGCAATGGCCCAAAGGTCACTGACTTTCATCTCAGCTGAAATCACTGAGCACAATTCCAGGTTTCCAAGACAGGGCTCCACCACCCCCTGCCTTTCTCAAAACAGAAAACATAAACAAACAAACAAAAACAACTCCTTTTAAAAAGCTTGAGTCATAACCGATGCCTGAGCCTTCTTGCAACTCTACAGAAACGTTTCTGAATAAAGCAAAGATTAAAATGTGTGAGAGGAGAGAAGGCAGGGACTCAAATGCTAATCCGAGGAAGTGACCTCACCAGCAGGTGTCTCTGAGAGCCACAAGGCTCTGAAGAAGGGAGCACTCTGTGCCTGGACTCTGTGAGGTGGCTCAGAGCCAGCAGAAAGGCCCTGGAGCTGCTGTCAAATTGGGCTGCTCCTCAGCCTCTGTGGAACTACTCGCTGGGTACTGGGATGCCAGAACCTTTAGCCACAACTCCACTGGAAGCACCATAGCTGAACAACACTCCTTTTCATGCTTGAGTCCTGTGAGAAACCGCTCACCTTTGACAGAGCAATCCTTGATTTGCCTATGTCTCTGTGATGCACAGGTAAGGGCTAACAGTTGGATAGAAGCTGGGCACCAACTTACGACATGGACCAATTCTTTGGATAAATACTTGCATCATGGCTGACTTTGATAAGGGACAGGAGGGATGGGTAGAGAGGCATTTCATATTCTTTATTATAAAATGTTGTATTCCATACTATAGAAAGGAATCTGCATGTACGTGTTATAACCAGCTTAGCATACACACACAATGTCAGTCGTTTGCTCTGAGTTAACCATTTCCTGGAGGAAAGTTAACCATTTCCATGGTTGATATCCGCAGACGGTAATTTGACTGGCTTTTCTAAGAGGTGCCTGAACCAGACATCCACAGAGGGAAGGAAGAAGGCACGGGATGCTGGTGAAAGAGGCACAGACGTTAGTCTCAGAAAAAACAAACAAACAAACAAACAAACAAACACACAAAAAACCAGCCACTTTGTACTTTTCTACTAGCTCATTCCCAAAATCCCTCTAAAAGATCTTTTTCCTCTCCCCAGCCCTCTGTTTTCTCTGCTCTATGTCAGAGGCAGCCATCACTCTGCTCTTCTTACTAATAAATCTCATGGGACGTTTGTTATGTGGTATGACTTTGTGGCATTTCTTGGTCTAAACTGCCAAGCAAACCCTTCCACATGTGACCAGAAAGGCAAAACCGAGCTTCAGATGGGTTCACCCCTTTGTTTCTTCTGCTGCTTCTCATAAGGCCGGTCAGTTGGGATGAGATACAGGACGTTCTTAGTGTGCTAGTCTGCTTCTTTCTCAGGCTTTAGCTCTCCAGATAACTCAAGCTTCAATTCCTGTCCTCAGCACTGGCTTCTGTGTAACAGTTATTCCAGTTATAATTAAAAGCTATAAGGCAATGGGAAATGTTTGATAAGATTACTTAAGAGTCTAGCTGTTGGCCCTCACAAACATTTTGAACCAACTGGATCCCCAAGACCACCCTCCATGCCAGAAGCTACCTGCAAGCCCAGTAGTGATTTTCCTTCACATAGCATCTTTGTATCCCTGTAAGTATACAGCTTTCTTAATAGTTTTTGATTCAAAAAATCCCGTTTGCAGCTACATACTTTTTTCCTCAATCATTCTTCATTTTGGTATATTCTAGTAAGAAGGAGTTTCTGAGAGAGCAATGTTGATGATGCTGTTCTACACACCACACACACACACACACACACACACACACCACACACCACACCACACACACACTCACACATACACACACATACACACACACACCACACACACATACACACACACACCACACCACACCACACACACATTCACACATACACACACACATACACACACACCACACACACATACACACACACCACACACACACCACACACACACCACACACACACACACACCACACACACACCACACACACACCACACACACACACCACACACACACACCACACACACACACACCACACACACACACCACACACACACACATACACACACACACACCACACCACACCACACACACACTCACACATACACACACACATACACACACACCACACACACATACACACACCACACACACACCACACACACACATACACACACACACCACACACCACACACACACACACCACACACACACACCACACCACATACACACACACACCACACACACACACCACACCACACCACACATACACACACACACCACACATACACACACACCACACACACCACACACACCACACATACACACACACCACACCACACATACACACACACCACACACACACCACACACACACACACACCACACATACACACACACACACCCCACACACACACACCTCACCACATACACACACACCACATACACACACATACACACCACATACACACACACACCACACACCACACACACACACACCACACACACACACCACACCACACCACACATACACACACACACACACCACACATACACACACACCACACACACCACACACACCACACATACACACACACCACACCACACATACACACACACCACACACACAACACACACACCACACCACACATACACACACACACACCCCACACACACACACCTCACCACATACACACACACCACATACACACACATACACACCACATACACACACACACACCACACACCACACACACACACACCACACACACACACACCACACACACACACCACACACACACACATACACACACACACACACCACACACACACACACACACCACACCACATACACACACACACACCACACACACACACCACACCACACCACACCACACATAAACACACACACACACCACACACATACACACACACCACACACACACCACACACACCACACACACCACACACACACACACCACACACACACACACACACACCACACCACACATACACACACACACACCACACACACACACCACACCACATACACACACACACCACACACCACACACACACACCACACACACACACACACCACACACACACACACCACACACCACACACACACACACACCACACACACACACACCACACACACACACACCACACACACACACACCACACACCACACACACACACACCACACCACACACACACACACACACCACACACACACCACACACACACACACACACACCACACACACACCACACACACACACACACCACACCACACATACACACACACACCACACACCACACACACACCACACACACCACACACCACACACACACCACACACACACACACACACCACACACACACACACCACACATACACACCACATACACACACACACACACACACACACACACACACACACACACACACTGCCTGCACTGCCACAGCTCATGACCTGAGTGGGGAGAAGACCTTTAATCACAGGTGGGTCTACCCTGCACCACCTTTTCAGAAAATCCTTGGTTTAAACCTTCACCCTTCTTGTAAAGTGGTAGGGCAACTGAAGGGTAGGAAAGATAAGGAACGGACAAATTTTATCTGTCTGGTTTCTTTTCCATGGTTTAATGGTAGAAGGGCTAGATTTTAACTGGAAATAATTCTCTCTAAAACGATCTGTCCTGGCGGTGGGGGAGTGGATAAAAAGATCTGTCCTTGGGTGGGACCCCAAGACAAGCTATTCCAGTTTGATAAGTCACCAGGAAGATTAGCAGGACTGCATGTAACCACACTCACACCTATGGTTTACTTAAAGGAAAGAATGCTTAGAGGATACTGTGGGAGGAATAACTGCAGGGTAAGGTGTGTTCACTGTGTTTGCAAAAACAAAGATGAGCCACTCTCACCAGTTCTGGAAACAACCAGTACCTGCCAAAAGCCCGATCCCCAGACATCATCAACTCACAATCTTCTACAGGACTGCAGTCAAGTTATAAGATATTTTATGCACAGTTCCTTAAAATTTTCACCTAAATAACAACTCTGGTTTGCCTGAGCCTGCTCTTTGCCACGGTGCACTGTGGGATAGAAGCTGAAGTCCTCCAATCAGTGTGAAGACCTTCCAGCTCTGATCTTCCCTTCCCGTCACCTCAGCAGAGGACATGCTGTCCCAACATGCTTCTGCTTAGCATCCTGTGTGAACATATGCTGGTTGATGGGACGATTCCATCAAAAATGAAATTCCTGTAAATCACCAAACCTTGCTCTTGGCGTGAGAAAGCATGTCATCTTTACAAATACAAGGTTTTTCTTCAAAGTTCTACCATTCCTGTCTCCACTCCTTTGGTTTTAAATTTTTAATTAATTTAGACAGATCTTCCAACTTTATATTGTTTTAATAAAGAAAAGTTGGGTCAATATCAATATCAAACAGTAAATGACAATACTTACCTACACACAAAAATAAGTAAGTCAACTTAACAAACTTAAAAATGGCTAAAAATAGAAAAAAAATAAATTTTAAACAGAGCGTATAAGGTGTCACATACCATTATGGCCTTTTGAACAAGGTGAGCTTTAGTGGTTCTCCATCCCTCATCCACAGCCACAGCCCTGACTCTCAGTGTCCTCACGGATCCCCTCCCTCTCTTGTGCATCCTTTGGCCACCCTATCCCTCCCCATCCCTTCACCACCCAACAGCATCCCCTCCTTTCCAGTGTTATCAGATGAACATCAAAAGTTCAAGAGCTTTCTCTCATATAAAAGTGTCCCTTCCATTTATGCCCTCATTTCTTCAATTATTTATTAACTACAGCTTGGTTATTGCTTTCCCCTTATTCATGGACCCAAATGGGTGTCAAATTTCAAACTGTCTTTAGTTTTCGACTTCTTCTGTATAAATGATGACCCATGATGAGCACGTGACCTGGCTCTAAGCAGGCAATCCCTTCACCTTTCATATCAAAAGGGATGTGTTAGGGGCCTGTATCCTGTCACATGAGGTGTGTTCCCTGGGTTCCCTGTCATGTGACTGTGGCATGTTCCCTCAGGTGATATTAGGTCAGGGCTAAGATGTTTCAGGGTTTTGTAACATTTGGGGCTTCAGATTAGGGACGCCCAGCTTGTATTATTTCCTTCCTCTTATTATTTCCTGAGAAGTACAGGTTCGTTACACACTGAGAAAACGAAGACAGGATAAAATGCCGTATGTATGTTGTCATCAATGACCACCAGCATGTTATAAGTTATACATATTTAATATACAGTAGATATTTTCACATAGACAAATACCAATGTTCTATTAGTATTCCTCCAGGCTTATTGTCAGTGTGGGCAGATTCTGACATACATTTTCCTCATGAACATACAGGATCTTTATAAGAGTCCTCCACATAATAAAAGACGACTTCCTCATCAACACAGAAGCCGGCATAGCTGTGCATGGAGGTCCACTTCGCCTTGTAGCCATCTTTCCCACCATTCCCACCTCTGACAAAAACACGGTCACTTCCTTAAGAATGTAGGAAGCATCTTGAAGCTCATACAGTAATCGTTCTCTTACAATCGTTCTCTTCCCGGCACCTTTTGGTGTTGCTCCTCTTCCTGGGCTTTATGGTCTGCCAGCTGTCTATACGTGCCCACTGTGTTACACAGCACTCCACCGGCTCCCCACTCCCCTTCCTCAAGCTTTGCAGACTCTGTCCTGCATTCTGCAAGGAGGGTCACTGACTTTCATAACTCTCCAGAAGTCCAGATGAAGCAGATTTCACATGTATGTGCTATGGGCTAAATAGGATGTCTCCCCCAGGATGCATATTTTGAAGCCCTAACCCTAATACTCTGGTTTGGGGAAGTGGAAGCTTTGAAAGGCAAACAAGTTATAAGAGTGGTGCTCTCACAAATAGAATTAGCACTCAGAATAAAAGGAGGGGTCGTGAGAACACGTTCGCCACCAACTCCCATGATAAAAATTTGGTAGTGCAAAATGAAGAGGTCCCTACCAGCCCCCAATCATGCTGATACCCTGGTCTCAGACTTCCCTTCTCCAAAACTGCAAAGAACGAGTTTTTGCCACTTATGCACTTTGTAGCCTTATGATACTTGGTAATCACATTCCAAATAAACAATTATAGCCCATCAAGTCACATGTACAGAGGAAAGGAGGGTTTGCGTAGCAAGATTTGTTTTGTATATATAGTCCTGAAACTCACTGTATTACCTCCTGTATCTAAGCTTCATAGATAGATAGCTTGGATTTGGGTTCATCTCTCTGTCGTGTGTCTCTTTGCAATGACTGAGTTGTTTTCTGTACTATGATCAGTCAGTGGTTTATAAAAGCAAGCTTAGTGATGGGCTAACGTTTGACATCAATGCTTCTGTGAACATCTTTGTGAAAACGGTCACACACGCAGGTATTTCTGAAGACAGGTTGCTGGAAGGAAAAATTTTAAGTCAGAAATGGGTCTGTTTGTTTTTAATTCTAAGAATCTCCTTCCATTTTAACTACCCACAAATCCATTTAATAATTATAAACAAAAAGTGATAGTCACGTCAGTATCACACAGTCCACTGATGACAATCTGTACAATGCTCTCACTCTGTCAACTGCACAAAACTGGTTTCATGTTCTTCAGGATCCCTAGAGGACCCTGGGTTGGAAACATCATGGGTCTTCTCTGCCATCTCGAGAACTGGCTTCCACATTTGTAGATACTGTCAACCCTACTGTCCCTCTGTCTGTCCAGAGAAAGTGCACAGAGAATGTCCTGATCGCAGAGAGGCAGAACTGGAGACAGTGCAGGCTCACAGGCATCACACATCTGCCTCTCAGGCTAGGGGCTTGGATCATAACTTCTCAGGGAAAGCTTCTCATGAGCAGTTCCTACTGGTGTTCACTACAGAAGCTCACATTGGAGTGACCAGGATTTTACAACCTTTAGCCTTAGCACTGTCCATGTCTGCGAGATAGGAAAACCCAAAATAGCCCTTAGGACATAAATTTCCAGGCTGAGTAGTTAGTTCGATTTGTTTAGTGTACAAATGTAAGGATTTGAGTTCAACTCCCAGAACCAACTTTTAAAAGCTGGGTGTGACACAGCATTTCAGAAATCCCAGCCCTGGGGAATCAGAGACAGGCAGAGCAATGGGGCATGCAAGCCAGCCAGCCTAGCCAAGTGATCTTCAAGCCAACCGAGAAATAGTGTCGAAAAGAAAAGAAGAGAAAAGAAAAGAAAAGAAAAGAAAAGAAAAGAAAAGAAAAGAGAAGAAGAAAAGAAAAAGGCGAGCATCGGGCATCAGGGCTTTAACACACTGCCCAGCCACAGGCTCACGCCTCACGCCCACTCACCTTCTAATGAAGCCAAGATTCCCATCAATTTCAGAAGCTGCTTCTTGAGACAGCCTTTAGGACTCCATCATTTCTGTGACCCAGAAAGAGACAGCATTTAACTAGGTCACAAAGGAACGTGGTGACAGCTGAGGCAATCTGAGCTGGAGAAAGCTAACAGTCTGGTGCTTGTTCTAAACGGTAGGAAATTGACTTGAGAGGAACAAGATTAAAATGACCAAAAGGACAGCAACTTCAGGGCCAACCCTGAAAGACAGTGAGAAAAGATAATTTATCCAGCACGGAAGAAAAGGCTTCAGAGGGTTCGGTGCAGAAGGGAACTTACTTTCTCATCCCTCAGAATATAATTAATTAAGAATTCAGGATACAAGGTAATTAGAGGAGCTGTAACCTGCAGGCATACTACTCAATTATTCTGATCATTTTTAACAGTGAGAAAATTTAATTTTCTGGTCACATGGCATAGATCTCAAATTTGGATAATGTGAAGAGCAATGTTTATGTAATGGCCTCAGAAAATTAAGCTATTTCCTTTGATTTTGATTTTCCAGTGAAAATCAGGATTAAATGACTGACTCAAAACTAGGCAAACAATTGTAGAAAATGAAAAAATACTTGAGAGAACTATGAACACATTTCAATTTAATTGTGTATCTTCCTTCACATGAAGCTATACCCACTCTATTTATAATCCATGTATGTGCATATATATGTGTGTATGTGTACACATGTATATATGTATCTTGTGTATGTGTGTGTCTATGTGTGTATGGATGGGTGTATGTATATGTGTATGTGTGCATGTATGTGTAGATATGTATGTGTGTATATGTGACTGTGTATGTATGTGTGTGTATGAATGTGTTTATATATATGTGTGTATCTACATGTGTATGTACTTTATATGTGTATGTGTATGTGTATGTATATGTATATTTTTGTGCATGTATGTGTGTACATATGCATGTATGAATGCATGTATATGTATATATGTGAAACCCAGCACTTATATGTGCTAAAGTTTACTCAGAGTTTCCCACTTTCTACATAACTCCAGCTATTGCTTCTGTCACTGTTCCCAAGTCTTCCCATAACTCTTAGGAATTCACCCAGTGAGTGTGTTCAACCCGGTCCAGCCTTCCTATATACAAAGGACAAATAAGTTGATAAAAATAATGAAAACAACACCCTTCTCAATAGCCACAAATAATATAAACTACTTCCCGGTAACTCTAACAAAGCAAGTGGAAGACCTGTATGATAAGAACTTAAGGATTTGAAGAAAGAAATTCGAGAAGGTATCAGAAGATGGAAATATCTCCCATATTCATGGATTAGTGGGTTGACATAGCAAAAATGTCCATCCTACCAAAAGCAATCGTCATATTCAACACAATCCATATCAATTTCCAACACAATTCTTTATAGAATTTGAAGTCAAAACTTGATTTCAAAATATACAAACAAACAAATATCCCAGCATATATAAAACAATCCTGGACAATAAAAGAACTTTCAGAGGTAGCACCATCCCTGATTTTAAGCTGTGCTATAGAGCTATAGTAATAATATCTGCATGGTATTGACATAGAAACATACACTTTGAATTGATTCAAAGGCCCAGATATAAATTTACATACCTATAGACAGCCATTTCAAATAAAAGAAGCTAAAAATGCAAAATAGAAGGAAAAGAAAATATCTTCCAAAATGGTGGTGGTCTAACTGACTATCAGCATGTAGAAGAACACAAATAGATCCACATCTATTACCCTCCACAAAACTCAAGTCCAAGTGGATCCAAGACCTCGACATAAAATGAGAAACACTGAGCCTAACAGAAGATCAAGTGGAAACCAGCCTTGGCACAGAAGACAACTCTCTGAACAGAACGCCAGTGGCTCAGGCACTAAATCAACACTTGAAAAATGGGACCTCATTGAACAGAAAACCTTTTGTAAAAAAAATAAATAAATAAAGACACTGTCAATAGGACAAAACAGCAGTCTATAGATTGAGAAAAGATTTTCACTAACCCTACTTCTGACAGAGGATTGATAGCTAAAATACACAAGAACAGAAGTAACAAGACATCAACAAGCCAAATAGTCCAACAAAAATAGAGTATAGAATAAACAGATTCTCAATAGAGGAATCTCAGATTGGCTGAGAAACAGTTAAAGAAATGTTCAGCATTCTTAGGCATCAAGGAAATGCCAATCACAACTGTCACTCAACTGTCAGAGAGAGGGGGGGAGGGAGGGAAGGAGGGAGGGAGGGAGGGAGGGAGGGAGGGAGGGAGGGAGGGAGGGAGGGAGGCCAAATGAAGGGAAGGGAAGAGAAGAGAAGAGAGGGAAGAAAGGGGCATCATGAAATTTGCAGGTAAATGGATGAAACTTGAAAAGTCATTCTAAGTGAGGTAACTAGAAAAAAAAAGAATGTAAGTAAGGTGACCCAGACCCAGACAAAATGGTATTCACTCACTTATAAGTGGACATTAGCTGTGGAGTAAAGGATAACCATGCTACAATGTGGTTCTGCATTTTGCCTTGCCTGCCTGAGCACCACTCGAGGAAACAAAACACAGGGGTGCTTGGCTCAGAACAGCTACACACTGCTCAGGAGGTGAACACAGACTAAGGTGGGGCTCCCAGACTATGTTTCTCTGGGTGAGAAACAGCAGGGTCTGGGACAGAGGCTGTGATTCTGAAACTCCTGTGTAACCAGATACCACTGAGAGCTGGGGCTGGGGCTTGCAATGAGCCCAGGGCAGTGGGTAGGGGACAGGGAGAATCTGACTTAGCTCAGAGTGAGTGCCAGGTCTATGGAGAGGTCTTCCATGGGAGACTTGGGCACAGGTCTGTGTGTCTAAGGCCTCCCCTGAGGCATTCCTTGATGAAGGAGACAGTCCCTGCTTATCCAAACTCTATTCATGTCAGATGAAGATGTACACAACTTACTCAGGGTGAACCAGAGATTAAATCCCTTTTGCAGGGAGGGATGCCTAGGAAAAGATGTTCATTGGCTACACTCTGGACCCTCACATACATTGTTAGCATGGAGAACTCTAGGCTCTAGTTATCATAGTCCTCTTAGTAGGGTGTTAACAGTTCTTCTGTCTGGTGGCACAGTCCACTGATCCACAACTCCTTTTCCTTTTTCTGTCATTGGAGTGACTGTCTCGTACGTTATTTGTAGTTAAAATTTTGGACAAGGTAGAGTATAAACGTTAAAATAAAATGCAACATAAGCCAGAGGGGTTGCAAGGCATGGAGGCTGGGAAGACAGGGAACCAACTCAATTGCTTAGTGGATTGTAGTCAAGAGTAAGTTTGTATAGTTTTTTTTTTTGAAGCATTTGATCTATCTACATAGACATAAC
Organism: Rattus norvegicus; assembly: GCF_021556685.1. NCBI lineage: Eukaryota > Metazoa > Chordata > Mammalia > Rodentia > Muridae > Rattus > Rattus norvegicus. The sequence continues at coordinate 18,886,243 of NC_141541.1, read as the reverse complement.
GTTTTCCTTACTATCCTGCAAGTTTCCCCAAGTTTAGTAGCCACTGGGCTATGGCAAGAGAGTTCATCTGTTACTGAAAGGACCCAAAGCTGTCAGTTCTCACTGCCCCACACTACAATCCATAGACCCAGAGATGCTAAGAAGGACTCTAAGGGGAGGCATGGATCTCCCTTGGAAAGGGAAGTAGAATTGATTCTGTGGGTGGACTGGGGCCAATGGGAATGGGAACAGGAGAGATGGGGGGGCAGGGCAGAGGTGTAGGGAGAGAGTTCAGGGGTAGCAGAAAAGGCTGTCAAATGATCACTTAGTGCTTGCTGATTTTTATTTTTATAGCTATAAAGTTCCTCCTTTAATTACACTATCAAAACCGAGTACCTAACTGAGTATCTCACACAGGGTTTTAGAGATTTGGCACTATTTCTATCTGTCATAAAGTCTACTGTGTCACTAACATTATATATCCATGCCTTCTTGCCCAGTGCCTGTGAGCAGTCATAATTGGCAGTAGGCTCTTGGCAAATGTATGTGAGTTTAAAATGAGGACATACTGGTTTATATCCCATATCGAGAAGAAAAGAGACAAAAAGAAAGCCATGTGGCCACAAGGCTAGGAGCCACTTCTAAAAGCCAAGGAACAGCAAGGGTCACAACCAACCATGAGAGATGCCTAAAGTAGATACTCTCTTGGAGACCCAAGGAAATAAAATCTATTCTGTGGAGTCCTGGAGTTCCAGTTTCTAGTCTAAAGCCCAGAGGAGAAGAGGAAGTAAGACAAGAGAACATGAAAGGCATGAAATTGAGAAAGAGAACAGAGTATTTGATGCCCATTTGAATCTTGCTCTGTCAGTGCCAGAGACAGCACACTGAACTCCGTGGATATTGCATAACCACTGTCACTAGGCAAGCCTCGGGAGTCTCAGCTCAGACTTGTTGTTAATGGAACAAAACGCGTTAGAGCCTAAGCTGAAGAAAGTAATAGGTAAAATTTGGTTTAGTAAATGAACATGTGAGAAGTGGGATTCACTGATGCTGGAGTGAGTAAGGTAGGAGAGCCACTGGACACATTCACAGTACACACTGAGTAGTTACTCTTACACACACTGAGTAGCTGCTCTTATACACACTGAGTGGCTGTTCTTACACACACTGAGTGGCTGCTCTTGCACACACTGAGTATCTGTTCTTACACACACTGAGTAGCTGCTCTTACACACACTGAGTGGCTGCTCTTGCACACACTGAGTATCTGTTCTTACACACACTGAGTAACTGTTCTTACACACACTGAGTAGCTGCTCTTATACACACTGAGTAGCTGCTCTTACACACACTGAGTGGCTGCTCTTGCACACACTGAGTATCTGTTCTTACACACACTGAGTAGCTGTTCTTACACACACTGAGTAGCTGCTCTTATACACACTGAGTGGCTGTTCTTACACACACTGAGTAACTGTTCTTACACACACTGAGTAGCTGCTCTTATACACACTGAGTAGCTGCTCTTACACACACTGAGTAGCTGCTCTTATACACACTGAGTGGCTGTTCTTACACACACTGAGTGGCTGCTCTTGCACACACTGAGTATCTGTTCTTACACACACTGAGTAGCTGCTCTTACACACACTGAGTGGCTGCTCTTGCACACACTGAGTATCTGTTCTTACACACACTGAGTAGCTGCTCTTACACACACTGAGTGGCTGCTCTTACACACACTGAGTAGCTGTTCTTACACACACTGAGTAGCTGCTCTTGTACACACTGAGTGGCTGCTCTTACACACACTGAGTAGCTGCTCTTACACACACTGAGTGGCTGCTCTTACACTGGTAGGTACTAAATTGCAGTACCAGGAAGTAGCCAGTCTGTCACCAAAACACCTACCTTCTTCACACTGTCCTGTGTAGGGTGTCCTGGTTGAGGGACCACCTCTAGAAGGGTTGAGACTCCAATTCATACAAAGACAGGAGCAAACAGCTCACTGGGGCACATTGTGGAAGAAGCAAGGCAATGATTTAAACAGTCTAGGCACAGCTTCTGGTTGCATTTCCCAATAGGTATCTGGCAGCTTGCTGTGTGCTGTGAGGCATCAAAAGAGGGAAGAGAAGTCAAGTGGTTGCTCTCTGGGCTTTCCTCTTAGATTATGCAGACCAGTTTTCATGATGGCATTGTAAGACAGTGGCACAGACGCCGTGTGGGCTCTGCCCTGCAACCCATAGATGAGACAATTATACTATTTGGAATAATTGTCTTGTAATTGCTGCTGTGATGTAAAAGCTAATGTTATCCTCCAATTGTTCTGATGTCTTTTCATGAATAATGCAGTTGTCCCGAGAGCCCTCTGCCAGTTTCTCATTCAGGCTGGCTCTGTGTTTGAGTTATGCACCATTGTTCCACAAAACTAATGTGGCAGAGACAATACAGAAAATAACGAGGACTTGGCAATTATGGGAAGTGGAAGTGCAAGCAGAGAAAGGTTGACCCATGGCAATATTGCCAACCCTCAGTTGGACTGTAGGAAAATAGGATGAGCGTGGTGGTGAGGGGCAGGATTTTCTTTAGGAATCCTGGTTGGGTAATATCGATGTGTGATTGGCATATTGTTCTGGGTGGCAATAGGACTTTGCTTTGAAAAGTAGAAGGAAGACAGGTTTCCCACAGGGTGACTTTTCTCATTTGGATTGTGTTATCATCAAACACAAACAGCTCTGACAACACAGGCTGGTGCCGTGCATCCCAAAGAAATTGAGACACCAGTTGTTTATTTGAATGGGCAATAGAAGCTGGCGTTTCTGTTTCCTGTATCTAGGCCTTGGTTTAATATGACAAGAACAACTGTGTTCCAACAAATGTCAATAGAATCTTCTCAGAATTTCAATCAAGCCTATTAGCCAGAGAAGGGACCATCTCAGTCTATTGTAATATTGATTATTTATTTCTATGACAGTGTCATAGATACCATTCTGACTGGGCCATATCTCAGGCCCAAGGGAAGTCAGTGTAGCCATCAGGTCAAGCAGACATGGGTGGTGTCTTAGATGAGGGCCAAATCTAGTTCTGAAAAATCTCAGAGCCCACACTCCTCATTTAGAGAAAAGACAGTCATCTACAACCCTACACAGCTCTTCCTGGCCTCCACATCAAGGTCAGACCCGCAGAGTGATATGAAGGACTTTAAACAGCTGTCTGACTACTCACCTACCCATGAAGCAGGACAACCACCTAGTACTTCCTGTGCACCATCTCAAACCTTTGCACATACTCTCACAGAAGTTAATTATCGACTTCTGGAATCAGTTTCCTCTTGTTCTTCATTCTCCAGTTACCTCTCACATTCTTCCAGAGCCTCATAAGTTACCCCATCATTGCCTTTCTTCCAACAGGTCATTTGTCTTCTGTCACTTGTCTGTCTCCCTACTGGACTGAGAGAACTGGATGTGAAGCATTCAGTCACCTCATGTCACCACAGTCGCCAGCCATGGCTGGAGCACTCTCCATTCTGTCAGATCCAGTTGGAAGCAATGAGCAGGATGACCACGTGACTCTGCATGACCACTTTGCAACTTCTTATAGAAGTGGAAGTGATTGACGTCAGCCTGAGGAATGTACTACCCAGGAGGCAGCCAAGTGAAACCTTCTAATATTTGCCCCTACACACACACACACACACACACACACACACACACACACACACACAAAGAGCATATAATAATTTCAACTAAGATAGCGCAGATCCATTTACATTGTGCTAAGGTCTACGTAGAATTCTAGATCACCAGGCCCCTAGTGACTCATCAGAGGACAACTATAAAACCCTACTTTCTAGAGAGAGAATGTAGTTCTTACTCTGTTTGCGTGCAGAGTGAAACTTCTAAGTCTAACTGTTTTACTCTAGTGCTGCCCCCAAATGCTCATGGGACTGGATTGTCCAACCACCAGAAAATGAAGGACAAGAAATTGCATTTCTTCCAAAAGATGCTTTTGGAAATGTCCACTGGGGGGGAAGAAGGTACTTGAGAGTTAGTGGATGTACTGGTTAGTTTTTGTCAACTTGATACAAATTATAATCGCCAGAAAAGAGGAACCTTGAGTTGAGAGATTGTGGGCACATCCGTAGGGCATTTTCTTGATCAGTGATTGGTCTAGAAGATCCCAGTTGACTTGTGGACAGGGGCACAGGTGGTCCTGGCCTGTATAAAGAAGCAGGTTGAGTGAGTCATAAGATGCAATCCAGTAAGCAGTACTTTTCTGTGCCCTCTGCTTCAGTTTCTGCTTCCAGGTCCCTGCCTCAGTTTCCCTCGGTGATGGACTATAGCCTACAAAGCAAATAAACCCTTTCCTCCTCAAATTGTTTCTTCTCAGTTTTTATGACAGTGGCAGAAATCAAAATAGGACAACTGATATTTTAAATTTTCTTTGTAAATTTAATGTTTAAAGCCATCCTTAAAAGCAAGCACCTGAGCCTTGACATCTTTGGAAACTAAGAGTGAACTAACATCCATCCATCCCTTCTCATACTCCATTAACTATACACTGACATCCACACACTGCACGAGTCCCTATTGAGTGATATTAGAATTCTGGGTGTTTCTGGATTAAATGTTTAATTCTCATTCTTTTTAGAGAAGCTACCATTATTATATATACAAATCTAAAAAAAAAATTCCTGATAAAATGTTTCAGAATCTGTATAGGCCTCAATAAGGAGATGAAACAGTATTTGGGCATTCTGCACCGATTCTCACTACTCCCTTACCTGCCGAGATCCCCTGTCCTCTATGGGTGGCCTTTGATGGCATTGACAGCTTTGGGTGCTCCATAGCTTGGTCTTAGTCCCAGTAGGCAGGCACTCACTCTGGCAGCAGCTGGACTCCAACAGCACTGAAGACAATGGTGCTCTTGACATCTGTCTGGTGACAGGTCTGATCCCCTCCTGCTATGATTTCCTAGTCTGCGCTCAGTCAGTGTTCCCCAGGAGGTTTAACCTGAGAAGCCAACATGACAGGGGAAACAGCTGATGTTACTGAGAGCTGGAAACTGAGGAATGACACATCTAGCCTATTACTTGAGCCTCAGAATCTCAGGAATAGAAGTGGTGCTGGTCCCAACTTGACTCAGAGAAGGCTCAAGAGGCTGCTTGAAGATTCACCTGTGTTAAGTCAGAATTTTCAGCATTTTAGGTAGATGGTCATAGAACAGTTCTGTGCTCTATGGGAAAGGTAATGCTACAGAAGCCAGGAAGGGGTCCTGCCACCAGCCACAGAACACGGTACTCTTGAGTAGGGAATGTGGGGAAGGTGATGACTGAGGAGGTGAGGAGGGTCCCTGCCAGCAGCCATGCTATACTCTGATGCTCAGAGTAGAGAATGTAGGGAAACATGACAGGGGAGAGAGTGAGGAGTAGAGTGGTGTATGTGTTCTCCTCTAAACTGAAAGTCTAACTGCGCGTTTCTTATGCTTAAATATCTTGATAATTCTTTATTGCCCTCAGTGGGGAATTCTACTTTTCATTGTGTGGTAAGCGCTCACAGATGCCTGCAATTGGAGGCTGAGAGCCCTTAGGCACCAGATGAGCTGTCTAGAACAGCTGACCGATGCTAAACATATTTAAAAAGAGGGTCTGCACTGGCTAGTTTTATGTCGACTTGACACGGCTAGAGTAATTTAGAAAGGGGAACATCAAGTGAGAATGTCCCTCCCAGATTGGCCTGTGCTACATTTTATGGGCTGCTGATTGTTGCGGGAGGGCCTAGCTCACTGTATGTGGTACCAGCCCACGGCAGGTGCTCCTGGGTAGTAGAAGAAATCGGGCTGCCCACAATGCCCATGATACAACCCACAGAACATAGAAGGAAGGATGTGCATGCTTCAGTCGTGCATTGAGGGGGAACAGGACGATTGTGGGAGGTGGAGGGAAAGGGGGACTGGGAAGGAGAAAGAAGGGGGAGGAAATAAGAGTAGCATCAGAACCTGGAGATGTGAGAGAGATGCAGAGGGTCAGGAAATTAATGCAGAACTGGGTATAGCCACGGGAGGGTCCAAGACGCCAGGGAACCTGGTGGGGGAGCTGGCAGAAGGACTGGAGCGGGATTGCAACACCATAGGAAGAACAACATAGGCTGGCCCGACCACCCAGTTCTCCCGGAGTCTAGACCACCAACCAAGGAGTGTACCTGGATGGATCCATGGCTCCAGATACATAAGTAGCAGAGGATGGACCTGCCTGACAGCAACGGGAGGGGAGGCCCTTGGTCCGGGGGATACTTGATACCCCAGCGTAGGGGGATGCTGAAGCGAGCGGTGAGGCAGGAAAGTGTGGGTGGGTGGGTGGGTGGGTGGGGGAGCACTCTCATACAGGCACAGGGGAGGAGGGAGGGTGGATGAGGGATGGGCAGGCTGGTGGAGAGGTAACCAGGAAGTGAGATATCATGGGATGGGACGGTTGGTGGAGGGAGTAACTGGGAAGTGGGATATTATTTGAGATGTAAACAAATGGAATGCTTAATGAGAGAGAGAGAGAGAGAGAGAGAGAGAGAGAGAGAGAGAGAGAGAGAGAGATCAGGCTGACTAAGCCATGAGAAACAAGCCAGTAAGTACCACGCCTCCATGGCCTCTGCAGCAGCTCCTGCCTTGAGTTCCTGCCCTGACTTTCCTCTGCTCTGGCCATGACCTGAGAAATATGAGCTGATATTAACCCTTTTCTCCCCAAGTTGCTTTTATTCACAGTACTTTATCACAGCAAGAGAAACCCTGAGAAAGACGGGGTTATAAAGAAGACAACAGAGGCTAGAGAGAGTGTGTGTGCCACCAGAGACTGGAGTGTCCTTTACCAGGATCCCTTCCCTCACCACAGTCTCAGGCAGCATAGTTTACCAGGATCCTAAAGATCCTGTGAAGGGAATTTAGGTCCCTTCCTGGCTTTTTAAATTCCTAACATTGTATAAAAAAGCTGAATGAATACTTATCATTTATGACTTAAATATTAAATACATATTATTATGCATAGCTGTGTTTTTGTCTCCATAAACATTTATTATTTGTATTATCAAGATTGAAATTCCTCTCTAATTCTTTATGAATTAAACAATGATGTGTTGTCAATTTAGTCCCTTTACTGTGCTGTGAAACATTTGAACCAACACCTCTGGTGGTACCCCTTACCTAACCCTGAAGCCCCCCAGTTTCAAGAAATCATAGGTTTCTTAGAATCTCACTCTCTTTCAAATAGCACAAAGGCAAATTATCATGAATGTGCCTTGAAGTCAGATGACCTTTCCTTCACTACTTACTCATGAGACTCTGTCGTGTCCTCCTTCAAATGGTGAGACTGGCCACTGCTTGCTTGTCACTGTGAAGGAGACCTGACAGGGGAACTTAAGAAAATGTGATGATTAAGACGACGGATGTGGTAGATGTCATCCTGACAAGATTTAGAATCACCTAGCAGACAAACCTCTGAGCATGTGACTAGATGAATTTGGGTAGGATCCTCCCTCACTGTGGGGAACACCATTCCTTGGGCTAAGGTTCTGGACTGGATCAGCAGCAGCAGCAGCAGCAACAACAACAACAACAACAACAATAACAACAATTGCAAACTGAACAGCAGCATTTAACTCTCTTTACTTCCTTACTATGGGTGTAATATGGCCATCTCCTTATGCTTCTGCCACCATGCATGCCTGACCCTGGTAGACTGACGATACCCCGACCCATTGAACCAAAATAAATCCTTTTTTCCTAAAGTTCCTGTAATACTTACTTTTCTGTTGCTGTGATAAAATGCCAAGACCAAGAGCAACTTGAAAGGTTAAAAAAAGAGTTTGTTTTGTCTTTCAGTCTCAGAGGAAGAGCCATGATGGGAGTGAGTGCATGACAGGCTAACGAAAGCAGGAATGGAGCCGATCGTGTATTTGAGCTGTGCACTGGAAGCAGAGAGAACAGGAACAGGGTGAGGCTCTCAGTCTCCAAGCTCTATCACCCATAGGTCCCACAGCCTCCCTAGACAGCAGCGCCAGCTTGGGATCACGTGTTCTAGCGGATAACCGTGCAGGGCAGTTCTCCCCCAGACTGTCACAGTTCCTCAGGCACATGTTTTGGTTCGGTGATGAAAGTAGAAGCTGATGCAGAGAGAAAGGACTTGGCTGGTGGCTTCAGGAGCCATAAGTCCACTATGGTGAGGAACAGCACGGTGGCTGGGATGGCATTGCTCAGAGTGGTAGGAGGTTTCGGAGGGTCAGGAAACAGAGAGACCCTATTACAGGGAATGGAGCCAGGTACAATGCCTAAGTCCTGTGTCTAAAGTCCTCCCCTCAGACAACCACATCCCAAAGGCATCCATCCATCCATCCATCCATCCATGTCTCCACAACAGCACTACTCACAAGACATTAAGTTCTCAACACAAGTCTCTACGGAGCAGTTCACATTCAAATGACATGCCCGGCACACAGCTATGATCGATAACTTTAATCTGCTGCCATTCTACCTTCTTTTCCCAGCCTGGATCACTGGATGGCACCTGCTCTGAGCTAAAGTGCTTACATAAGCAAAAATGGCCTGCCCAGGGTCACAGCATGAATAAGTAGAGAACAAAACTATAGTTACTAAATAAATGACACCTCTTGGTCTATAGGTTTCCAACCCTTTCCTGAACTTTCAAGAACTATCACTGCTCTTGCCCCATTGAGCTATTTATACAGTTAGTGTCTGTTGGTTCTTGCTGGACCCAAACTGAAGAGATAATCAATTAAGAAGTCTCTCCACACTAGAGTAACTGAAGGGTAGGTATTCCTGATTGGATGATTTCTGTGTAGTGCCACATTATGATGACGATGACGATGACGATGATGATGACGATGTGATGATGATGATGATAGTGGTGGTGGTGGTGGTGGTGGTGGTGGTGGTGGTGGTGGTGGTGGTGGTGGTGGTGGTGATATTGATGATGGGGAAATATCTCCATTGTTTATAGATTTGGAAGAACTTGGACATCACTAGTTGGTTTTAGTCAAAGCAGGACTTCATAATTAAAAAGCATAAATAAAGTCACTGGAGTCTCTGTAATGAGATGGAGAATTAGAAATGAGTTGAACGCTGATAGAATTATCAGTTGCCTTCCAATGGGATGAACTGTAACTATCTGTAATGACAAGCAAAATGCTGAGGGGAGCCTCTGGGACAGACTGTGCTCTGTGTTGGGATGTCTTTGCTGTGTAACTGTGTAAACACAGGGAAATGACTTCTCGTAAAGCAAGCAAAGAGGGTGGAGTAGGTTCCCAAGGGAACAGATAAGGTGAGCCTTAGGAACCAGACACCTATGAACTCATTCACCATCTAGATGACTAGAGAACAAGGCCCTCCGTGGGTTATAGAGATTAGTGGTGGAGCAACTAGATTTCCTATTTTTTCTGTTTCTAGACACAGACGGTTCCTCATAAACATACAAATGTGTATTACAATACTCAAAATGAAACAAACTGGAACTGATGATGGGTTTTTTTAATGAAGACTCAACATCAGAAGGGATGCAGCAGTGTGGCCAAGAAGGCAAAGACATGAGTCATAGGGCCTCAGGGAAATGCGAGAGACACGTATGCTCTCCCTACAAACTCCAGGGTAACAGAGTCCTACAAACTAGCTGGCAGGTTTGTATACTGTGAAGGCCAGGATTTCAGTTGTCTGTGTAACTCTATAATCTAGTTATCATGGTTTATTAGTTCTTACAAGGGCACTCTCAAATGATATCAAATGACTCTTTTATGCACTTAGTTGAGACTCATCCTTCAGGATCTTACTAGACAATGAAATGAGTAGCGCCCAAGAACAGTCTTCTGAGGGTTAGCATTGATGCTCCCCATGCAGTAAAAGGCTCTTTTTTTTAAAAAAAGAAAAAACAATTTTCAGTTCAGCTTTGATCACTAAATGCTTTTGCCTACAGCTTTTAATCTTATGAGAAATCTAAATTAGGTTGAAGAGAGCTGTAGAACAACCCTACAGAGAGTGACAAAGAACAAGAAACTACAGATTCAAATGTTCTTCAGCTCTAATGTCTCAGAAATGTGTGATCGTAATAAGCAACAACAAAATATTTTAATAAATGTTTTCATGGCTGTTTGAGGTCAGCAAATGTTGACATAAAAATAGAACAAGAATAAATCTGTTCTCTTGAGAGAGGCAGGGTAAACACTAAAAATATCCGATGCAGAGAGTAGACACAGTGGTTTCCTTTGTTACGTCATGCAAAAAGACCTAACTTAAGTGTTGGAACTCTTGAAATGGTGGCCATGCACTCTGTATCCTGGAAGGCATATATTCATTCTATTTAGGAAAGTTGAAATTATGGATGTTTCCTAGAAATTATGTGACTAATTTTCTCTTGTCCTTTGTTTAACCAAGATTCTCCTATCCTGACTTAGAAAACAGAAATTTATTTAATCAAAGAATTAATTGGCCAAGGCCACCTGTATGAATAAGCAAAAAATGATAGTCCATCAAAACCTGGTTATATGCATAGAGAGACTTGGAAAGTTGGAAAAGCAGAAAATCATACCCTATAAAAAGTTCTGTTTCACAGAGTACGCCTTACACAGAGATCTCAGAGCACGAAGAAGACTATGATCTCTGCCATCCTGGACTTAACTTTAGGAGGAAAGATGAGCACAGGGTCACCCACCTTCAACATGAAATGGTGTCATGAAAAGGTGTGGTCCTGATACTGCAATGGCTCCAAATCGACATTCTGTTTAACGAATGGAGACAGAGCAAGAATGACTTTCCTTGATTTTCCAGAGATTAGCGACTCCCATGACCCTCAGCATTGTGAAGTCCTGCCCAAGTCCTGTTGATGCTTTGTCTCCTCTGAATTACCAGGGAGCATTATTCATTCAACAAGTTGTGGACTCTCCGCCCTAGTGCTGCTCACAGGCTTTTGCCCCCGGAAGTACACACACCACAGAGGAAGGAGATGTTGATAGGGAAATTGGAAGGTCAATCAGGATATATCTCTTTCCTTAAACAGCATCCTTGCCCTGTAGGCTTAGAATTTTCAAAATCAACTTTAATGAAGGTTCTCAAATGCTTCAACCCCCTTTCTAGTCCACCGTCCAAAGGTAGGGTAGAAAAGATGGTGAATAGAACAAGGGGATGCAGACCTGCTTAGAAGTAGTTCTTTGAGGTGATTCCAATCTCTGTTGTCAGGATACCCAGCAGTCTAGTTCAGTAGTGTCAGGATGCCAATAGTCCAGTTCAAAGAGTGTCACCGAACAGGAACCAGGAACCAGCAGTGGTGACATGATCTAGCAGAAACAGCCAGACCTCCACCGAGAGCAACCAGAACCAGCCGGAAAGCCAGGAGAAGTTCTCTGCTGTCCCGCTCTCAACAAAGATGAGAGACCAAGAAAGCATTGCACAGCTAGCAAAGCAAGTGCCCCATCACTGTTGTTGGATCCTCCTTAGACTCTCTCCAAACATCACATGTCTTCTCACAGTCAGCAAAACATAAAAGGTATCTGCTTCAGCAAAACATCACATAAGTGCATCACACGACACAACTGGACATTTCCACTTCATTGCCCCATCCTGCCAAGGCTGCTCCCTTAGACATCTCCAAGCCATCCTTCTACTCCTCCATCTTCAACTTTGAGAAGCCTGAGGTGTAGGAAAGTCAGAAGCAAATTTAGTTGACCCTGCAAACATTGTTAGGCCAAGGACAGTGCAAACATGATTCTTATTGTAGAAAAGCCTAGGCCACCTAAGGAGACAGGCCAAGCACTCATGGACCGTGGTGCCCTCTACTGAAGACTGCTCAACAAGAGAAGCTCCAGCAATGCTTAAATGATACCTTTCTCCCCAGTCTCCAGAGGCAACATCTTTCTTCCAGAACTGCAACATTCATTTTAAGTATCCTATTCCTTACCTGACTTGAAACACAAATTTGGATCACAAAGGGGACACCACACCTCAGTACAGAGGTAGGATAAAGGAGGAGGAGGAAGAGGGAGAGAAGAACAGAGGGTAAAAGTGAGTAAAGATACCACATCCCTAGTGTTTGCTCAAAACACTGTTCCAGGGAAAACCTGGGCAGCAGAGAGGGTCCTTTCCTCTGGCTCAACAGAGAAAGAGACGACACAGCATGAAGTGAGGAGACAGAGGGAAAGAAGCTAAGGACTTAATGGTGGCTAAATGCCCCAGCATTTGCCTTTTGAAAGTCTGAGAGGTCAGCAGGGGACATCAGCAGACAATTCCCAAATCATTTGTTCATTAATTCATTCATTCAAGGAGCGATGAGAGCTGCATGTTTTCAGTTCTAATCTTTTTAATTGTGAACCATATGAAGCAATAAATCAGACCTGAACTTTATTGCACATTCATGAGAATTTCTCCCTCCCTTGAGTCTAGAAATCCAAGTTCAGATTCTGTCTCCACATGACTTTAGATAAATCACCAGTTCTCTAAATTATGAGACTTCCCTTTACAAAAGAGATGGTTAACCAATTCTGCCAGACCATAGAAGAGCCAGACAACAGTTTGAAAGCAAAGCCAGCGGGCTCCATGAGGAATGCACAAAGAAACCATACTCCAAGTGACCAGAGAGGTTGGGAAGAGGAAAGTGATGTGATGTGGCTATATCCCCAGGTGGTCCCTCCCCCCTGGTACTTAGGACTGGCTAATTCAGTTTCCAAGGCAACACTCAGAGTGACTTGCAAAAAGGAAAGCCCTATCACTGAAGGGTGTAGTGAAATGGTCAATGATGTCTATGATGTGACAATTTATCAGATAATACAGTGCCACACAGATCTGAACTTGAACACTAACTTGAGAGCACACACAAGCACTCATGAATATCTGGATACCTCAGAAATCATTTAATTAATACATGGGGAGATAATAAGACAAAAAATGAAAGGAAAAGTTAAGGGGTAAAAGAGTTGAGTGGATATCTGAAAAACAGCTTCAATAATTAGCCTGATCATGTCAGATTCAATTGAATAGTGGTCACAATTTAAATGTTATTTACCATTTATGGATAACACATATTTGCAAGTTGTTTTACTGTCATTATATAGCTGTTCTGTGAGAGATAATTAAAGCAAAGCCACTTTAAATTAGGTACTCAAAGGGACACCATTGTTTTGCCAATAATGTGCTATGTAAATGCAAATTATCAAAATCTCTTTTATAGGGAAAACTGTTTTTATCATTTCTTATTGGACCAGCATGTAAATATTTTAATAGTGCTCTGATTTATAGAGCACTTTTCTCCCTAAAAGATCAACAAGCCTAGCCATGCATTATTTAACAGATCCTCCCAACTGTAAGGCATGAGTAAATCCATTCATGCCCTAATCCTTTCCCTGAGATACTGCCACAATGCCGAGCTCAAAACAGGTGCTCAAGGCTCCTCAACTGAATGAAAGAAGGAGGTGGCATTTCCACAAAGCTCACACACATCAGCCTTCTGCAGAAAATGAGAGTTGCAAAAGGGCGGGCTGGCCATGAACTAGAAGAGGTCACAGCATCTGGGGAAGCACAGAGACATTCAGATGACTTGGCAAAGACAGAGAAGATCAAGGGACTCGTGTGGATGAGTGAATTGAAGCCATTGCAAGCACATAGACGTCTATTCTTCTAAACACCGGGAAATGAAACTGAGGGAGGGAAAAAAAAGAAATTATGGGAAAATTTACTTGTAATTGCTGAGCTTAATGTTCTGAAGAAATAACCCCAATGGAGCTATAATCTGTACATGTTAAGTGTCTGAGAAGCCAATAAAAATGTAATCCCAGGAGAGCTGCATCTTCGTTTGCCTGGCAGAGCCAGAGCCTGATCAGTGGTGTGAACACAGCCGCCCACACTTGAGATTCTCCAGGAAACCTGGCTAATGCGCAAAGCTCATCTTAGAGTTCACATGTGTACTGCAGAGCCCGTTTTTAGAGGCATGCTATTAACCCCCTGTGAAACTAACAGACTATGGAAGGGTCTGGAACATGCTAGTTTGAAGAATAGCAAAACAAAATGGAACGGATGTCCCCACATGCTCATATTTTCTGAAAAGAGATGAACCCCATTCTTGCCTATTTTGGGGGCAGTTAACAATAGTAAGAGTTCAGTTCACACGCATGCCCAGATGTCTGAAACACCACTGTCACGTATTCTTACTATTCTGTGAGTTTAACTGGGATGTAGCTATGACACCTTTAGCTACTATTGATTGTACACAGAAATTCAGCGTTTTATGAGAGTTATTACTCTGTTTTCCACACCATTAAAACACGGGCCACTGCCCTCTTTGTGAGACTCGGCTCAACATGTGCTGTGCCTGAGTGGGCCTGTGGCTCCCACAGAACGCACAGCCATCCTGGCCCTAGTTGGGTGATAAAAGTGTCATCCTTCTATCCCATTGCAATGACAGATGGAGTGAGCAGTAGTCCGATCTCACGGAGCCACCAAGTCAGTCACCCAGGAGATCTGTGTACTCATAAAATCGCCGTCGTAAAGGGCACATGGTGACCTTTCCTAGGCCTGGAAGTTACTCGGTTTTCACACAATATTCCTTTCCATCCTCCCCGTTAGTCCAAGGTGAGTGGGATTTCATGGCAGAAGCTGATCAGATATGGGGATCTTAGTGCCACTATTCTGATAAAAAAAAACAATAACTAACATACATTAGTCCCAGGTCTTCATAGTACATGTAGAAGTTTATGTGGGCTTAAAATAGAACGTTGGATGTCCTCAGCTATAATAAATAGTCTGAGACCCTAAGCAAAGGAGCTTAAAAGAAAAATAATAAACCTAGAAAGTTGAAATATAAACCACCAAACCAACTGCTGGGGGCCTCTAGAAGCGTTCCTTATATTTCACCATTGTGAGCAAAGTAACCCATGATAGTAAAATGAAGGTAGTTTTATTTAAAAATATCAAAAGATTAATGATGTGGACATTGCTTGAAACTGTGTTGTGTATCCCTTTCGTGGTTTCCAAAAGTCCTGAAAGATTGACATCTGTTAGTCTGTCGATGAGCTGACCCTTGGAATAGCCCTACCCCCTCCATATACACAGGGAAAACTGGAAATTGCCACAGGCCGCTTCAGACTCCATACCTATGTGTTTATGTCCAGCCAGTCCTCTTTGCTCTGCCTTCTCTTCATTCACAGTGTCAAATCTTGACTTGACTTAGAACCCAGCTTCCTTTCATTTTTAGTGGTGGTGGTGGTGGGGTGAGTGTATGGAAACTCCTCCTTGTGCTTTTAAGCAGAGTCTCTCAAATGAACCCAAAGTTCAACCATAAACTAGTCAGCTCCGGATCCTCTCTGTCTTCTGCTACCCCAGCTACACAGTGTTAACATTGGGTTCTCGGGATATAAATTCCAGTTCTCACAGGTGTGTGGCAAGAGAGAGCCATCTCTCCAGCATATATTCCAGCTTCTAAAGTTGTTGGTAGCAAGCCTAGACAGGGCCCATAACTAAACATAAAGGTGACATGCAAACAAAAAGATGGCAATAGTAAACGGTTTCTGACCAAAAATTAATTCAAATCCAAAGGAATCTGTGGTGTCTCTCAGGTGTTTGCTCATATTGCAGCCCTGGCACTGTGTGCACTGTGCACCTTGCATGCCACTGTCCTATGCAAGTTTGATGACATTGCCACATGCAAATGTCATCAAATGATGGCTTAACAGCCCTGGCTTTGATTTCAGAATATTATATATAAATGTCTTTACTATATGTACAAAGTTGTCTGCTCTTATAGAAATGAAGCGGTTTAATCACCAGAAACAGACTTAATACTTTAATAACAACCTCAGTGTGTATCACATCTTTGGATTGTACTGTGCTGTGGAAATAAAGTTTTAATATTTTCCTATGGTCATTTCTCACTGTGTGAGAAATTAGCATATCTTTTGATTTTAATGTGTTGTTTGACTTCAAAAATTGCTTACTCGATATTGAAAAGAATAATTAAATAAGTTTCGGCTTGGGCTCAGGAAAGAATTTCCAAAGGTTTCTGAATTGATCCTAAACATTCTTCTGACATTTGCATTATATAGTTATTTTAAATGGTATTCTTAAGATTGAGGATTATAAAACCCAAATACTGATCAGCTTTCAAAACCATTAAAGGTGCTCTACATCCTGCAGTCCCAAATGGCCGAGGTTTAGTCCTTCAAGCAAAAATAGTCACATCGCTCTCAGTATGCAAATTGTCTTGCATCCTTAATGAACTGTAAAGTTATACATATACCAAAGAATTATTTGAAAAATTTCATTGTGACTATTCTCAGGAAATACTTGGCTTATATAACTATTTTAAATACCTCCGTGTCCAGACCTTCACATACTTTTCTTATGTGATGAGGCAGACTGAGGAGAGTTTAATAAGCCTCAACCTCGATCATCTCCAAGATTCCTTCCAGACACTCCATATGGTAATCTGGAGGCCCAGAGAAGCTAGCAGACACTTTTGCTTGATCTGAAATGCTGTTTCCTACCTAATGGTCGAGAGTGGCTTGGAGGAAGTAAGCTATTCAGAGCTATTCTTGCTAACTGGGAGGTACAGCATGTAAAGATGACATTTATTTTGTTCTTTGGGGCCTTGGTGACATCCATGCTCAGTCCCTAAAAACCCACAAGGTGCCTTGTCCTCTCTGCATACCTACAGGGCAGCGAATGTGAAAACTGGACGAGGTGCTCTCTTGTGCAGGCATCCTGCTCTCCACTCCAAATTTAGTGCCTTGTTATTTCTCATCCACTAAGCCAAGTCCATGTTAGAGAATGAGACCCTCGTACACAGACCTCGACACCCAAGGCCCCCAGGGAGAAGCACGGAAGAGCTTTGGCTCCTGCACATATTATAAAACACACGGGGCAGAGGTTTGCCTCTAGCTATGTAGCCTGGGACAAACTGAGCCTCAGTCTTCTTGTCCATAAAATGGAGGTAACATGGCATTATCACCCCTCAATAAAATCCTGCACAGGCCGGCATTTAAAGTCCCAAGCATGTGCTCAGTAAGGGTAGTTGTGACTGTCATTTATAGGCACTTGCTCTTGAATTACAGAAAGTAGTTCCCAAGGCAGAGCTACCCTGAGACAAAGCACCGCAGCCTCCATAGGCATAGGCAGGTCATTTACTGGGCAGCTGGCGCTTCCCTTCAGTACCAGCCATTATTGTTCGGAAGATTGATTTGCAGTAAGTGGCAGCCATTTTCCCATCCAGTTGATCCATGTGGGAAACACTGAGACGTGGGGATCAACTTTTTCTTTCAATAAGTTCTCATCCGATTCTGGACTACAAATGACATTCTAAACGTTTAAAAGAATGTGAGCTACAGTAACAAAGCACCACGTTAAGTGTTTTGTCACACTTGAATAGATTCACTTTAACGTATCCTGAAAGGCTGGGTTGGAATAGAGGATCCTTGAACTCTCAGAGTCATATGTCCAAATGTGGCAGTGCGATTGCTGGCTTGGCCCCCATCCATGTCCAACGCCGTCTCCTATCCTGGGTTCGGTTGTATAACCTGCACATAAGGGAAAGCTCTTCCTTCCCCCAGCCCGAGCCCCTGCACACAGGAGTGAGCGGGTTGCAGCTTCTTTATGCCAGTCACACTCCCAGCTTTACCAGCCACTCCTGGGGCCTGGGTGCTCGCTCCAATGGCTTAGCCCACTTTGAAAGAATAAACTCGGGTATGAAGCGTGTGCAATTGATGGAAATGTGCTCTGGTCTATGAGGAAGATAATTACAGGATCCCGAACACCTAGACAGAACTAGGAAAGAATATAAACGAGGGAAGTTCAAAGCTTTGCAGAGGGAAAAAAGGGACTCAAAATATTTGACACAGGATGGCAGAGGGTAAGTGGTGGCCCTGCTAATCAGTGGGCATGATGTTTTCATATAACTAATAATATATCTTTCCCTCCCCTGTCCTTTGCCAAAGTCCTTGTGATCTTCCAAATAAGGTACGTGCTTTGTATGTCATGAGGTAACTTACATTTGCAGCCCCAATAGCTTTGAGGTGGGGTGGCTGGTTGCCAAGGGAACTAATCTTACTGCTAAATGGTTCTAACCTCCAGCAAGGGAAATGGAACTAATGGTCACTGGTGGCCAATTATTCAATTATCTATGCTTACATATCAAAGCCATCCAAAAGGAAAGGGTTGGAGGCCTGGATTACTTAGCATGTGGAAGGACCTGCAGGCGGTGGTCAGAAGTACA
Organism: Rattus norvegicus; assembly: GCF_021556685.1. Taxonomy (NCBI): domain Eukaryota; kingdom Metazoa; phylum Chordata; class Mammalia; order Rodentia; family Muridae; genus Rattus; species Rattus norvegicus. Next base: position 18,868,023 of record NC_141541.1, on the reverse strand, counting down.
GGTCACAGCCTGAGACTGACACGTGGTGTCTGAAGTGATAAGAGTGAACTTCTGAAGTTGGACCCTTCATCTGTGGGTCTTCACTAACTCTATGCTAGTTAGCATCAGAGAGCTGGAAAAATCACTTAATATGGTGAAGCTAAACTTGAAGTATTAAAAATGACATCATAGATGAAAACAGGAAGCCTGTTTAGTGATGAGAGTCAAAAAAAAAAAAGTGTCTAGTTACCAAATAGAAAAGATCAAAGAAATACAGATCAGTGGGTCAGGGGCCTAAGTTCTACGGACCTGGTGTGTCTTACAGACGTGGAGATGGTGATCTGTAGTGTTTTTATTTTAATGTAAGTTATCAGAACAATGGCACTGCCTCTTTTCAGCATCTTCAGGAAATTGAGAAATTCATCTTATATTACAAAGAAACTGTGTAAGAGTCATAGGGTTCAAACATTCATCTATTATCAAATATCTCCAGGAAGCAATAATGTGTTTTCTCATGAGCTGGAAGGTATTAGCTGGAGAGTCTTTGCTGTTCGAATTTGGAAGTACAGTGGGCATTGACCGCCACAGACTGGCCAGAGGGACCCAGAGCGCTGGAAGAAAATCAATTATCACAAGGTGAACGGCGCTCACTTTGACATGGAAACCAGTACGCAAGCTACAGAGTCTGGTCTGAAGTAATCCAGCCTCAAATCCTAGATCTTCCACTTGCAGGAGGAACCTGTGGTGGATGATGGGAGGAGTCCTCTTTCAACCTCTTTCCCTAACTGTAAAAGGAGAAAAGACAGCCAACTGCACAGATGCTGACCAGAGTCTCAACATTATACCTGAGGGTCATGACTCTGTCTTCTATCCACCCATCTTATCTTCATCACTTTCTAAGACATTTGCTATTTTCATTTTTATTTGAAAAATAAACTAGGGGCCAAAGATGTGAAGTGCCCTGCCCAAGGTCCCTTAGCTAGTGACCGTCAAGCCAGCCTGCTCGAAAAGTTGGGATTTTTGTCCATTTCTCATTTTTTGAATTGTTTGCTTGTTTGTTTGTTTAAGTACATTTATTAAAGCTGTCGCCAGGAACTCATGAAACTTGCCAGCTTCTGACCCGGGGCTGTGCACTAAGTATCGATGGTTTGCTTAGTCACCACAGTTGGTTACCACAGTGATCTGATGCCACTGAAACGTTCTTCCACAGACATGCCACTCTCTCGAGACCAGAGAGCCACTGTGTGGTAGATGTGGGCATAATCCAGAGGCCTGGATTTCAAAAACTGCTCTCTCCCCGCCACACAAAGGTGCCCCATCAAACCCAGGCAATGTTCAGAGCACCTTGGTAGATCGTCACACACTGGCATCATGTTTCCCGGTGCTTCTGACTCAGTTTCATGCTGCTTTTAGATAGCAATGGGAAGGATGTGTGGGTGGTAGGAGAAGTCACTTCTAATAGTATGGAAATATGATACTAAGGTTAACACAATCGGCTGTTTCAAAATAGCTAATGTATGATTCCAGCTTACAAACGATAAATGTGTTACTCAGCTTCTTCTCAGCATGAGAAATACTTGACAGGATTACAATTAAAGGTTTCTTTAGCTTATAGCTTTGGGGTTCTTGTTTTTGATTGCACAGATTCTTAGCTATTTTAGGTCTCAGATAAGGGTGCTGAATGGCAGGGAGCGTGGTCAAGGAGTGAAAGAAAGAAGGAAAGAGAGCTGTAACACAGTTGGACAATCTCTGTCTAGCATGAATGATGTCCTGAGAGGGGAGAGAAAAAGAAAGGGAGAGAGAGAAGAGGGGGTAGAGAGAGAGATCTAAACTTGGGATAGTCTCATATGACCTGAGACTTCCCACTTGGCTCTACTCTTGTGTCACCACCTCCAACCAGTGCCACCATAAAGACCACCAACATTCCAGATCCAAAGTCTCTTTGGACGGTGGCTCAGTCTCTGGGAGCTCCCAGGGACCCAGGTAGCTGACACGGTTGGTCTTCCTATGGCGTTCCTTCAATCCTCTCCCTAATTCTCCTATAGGGGTCCCTGACTGAGGGGCTGTGAGTATCTGCATCTGTCTCAGTCAGCCGCTGGTAGAGCCTCTCAGAGGACAGCTATGCTAGGCTCGCCCTGCAAGCCCAACAGAGCATCAGCAACAGTGTCAGGGTTTCGTGCCTCTTCATGGGATGGATTCCAAGTTGGGCTGCTCAGCCATTCCTTCAGTCTGCTCTAGCTTTGTCCCTGCATTTCTTTAAGACAGGAACAATTCCAGGTCAGAAATTTCAACTATGGGTTGGTATCTCCATCCCTCCACTAGGGACCCTGTCTAACTACTGGAGGTGGTCTCTTCAGATTCTATCTCCCCACTGTTGGTCATTCCAGCTAAGATTAGTGTCATTGAGTCCTGGGAGCCTCCCCTACCCCAGGTCTCTGGGACTTTCTAGAGGTTTCCCCTACCCCTCAGCCCCAGCCGCTGCATATTTCCATTCATTCTCCTGGCCTTTGGGTTTCTCTCCTGTTACTAACCCTAACCCTAACCCTAACCCTTTTCTTCCCCTCCCCTCTCCCACCTGAGTCCTTCTCTCCCCCTGCCTCCCATGATTATTTTGTTCCCCCTTCTAAGTGGGATTGAAGCATCCTCACTTCAACCTTCCTGTTTAACTTCTTAGGGTCTGTGGGGTATATATCATGAGCATTCTGTACTTTTTAGTAATATCCACTTATCAGTGAGGACATACCATATTTTAAAAACACAGTGTCATTTAGACAAAGGGCATTCCCATTTGAAACGGAGGAAGGGAAAGAAAACTGCTACCTTAGACTACTACTCTCCTCCTTCACCCCCTGCCCCCCCCCCAAAAATAACCTGAATTCCCAAGTTCAGTTGTATTTTCATTTGCTACCACGAGGGGGCACAGGTGCCCATAGTAATGTGCAAGTTTTTTGCTTTTTATTTTTTGCATTTTGTTCTAAAGAAAGCTGCGTTCTTCTTAACAAATGGGAAATGCTTAGATGAATTAAATAAGGCCATGTTGACCCTTGGGTGATTCAGCAGAAGGGTGGAGCAGCATGGACAGGGGAATATGGGAATCCCAGAGGAGGCAGACTTAAGGTGGAGAGTTAACAACAGATGTGAGCCGAGCACAGCATGTGTAGGTCACGTGACCTCCCTAGGTGAACCAGTAGGCAGGCTGAGTCAAGATGCACTAGGCTCATGGAAGGCCTTATATTTTTTTAAATTTATCTTAAGTATAGGCCATATATTTCTTAAATTTATCTTAAGTATACAACTCATGTTTCCACAATTATTGCTCTATGATTTACTTCATTAGATGGGAAAATCTTTATTTAAAAGGTGAAGTTTTTTGTTTCAATTTGATGATTCTCCCATTTAATCAGAATTCAGCATTTGTATACAGTTGGGTGAAGTTACCACGATCATCCACCATTCACATTTTGGACAGCCCTGCCCCTAGACAAAGATTGATTGTTGAGAGTAGAATTGACCTCTTGCAGAGATGAGCTACCTTATCATTGTCCATTGTAAAATGATCATCCCTGAGATCATAGATACATACATACATACATACATACATACATACATACATACATACATGATAGAAATATAGATAGATAGATAGATAGATAGATAGATAGATAGATAGATAGACAGACAGATAGATATAAAATAATAATAATGAAAATAGGCTACAAACTGGAGAATAGGGTTGTATGGAAGGGGTTGGAAGGAAGAAAGTTAGGAGAATGATATCTATTTCAATTACAAATGTACTAAAAGAAAAAAAAAGAGTTCAAAAGGAGAGTCTCTCTTTGGAGAGAGACAAAGCTTGTTGGCTAGAGTACTTGCCTAGCATGCACAAAGCCCTGGATTTGATTCCCAGAACCTCAGAAGCCAGACATGTTGGTGTGCACCTATAATCCTGGAAGTTGCAGGCAGGAGGGTCAGAACTTCAAGGTCATTCTTTGCTCTATAGCAAGCACAGGGCTCCGCTTGGGCTGTGAACTTGGTCTATCATCCTGGGGATGAGAGTGTGTGACAAGGGAGAATTGTGAGCCATGGAGAGGGGTCCAGGACAACTTGCTCCACCATCTCATTATTGGTGTTTATTACCCCACAATTTCTAACTTGGGCACCTCAACAAATAAGCATGAATGCTTATTTATATAAATAAATGTGCTAAACATGTTATACAAATTTATGTGTAAATTATTTTATACATACATATATATATGTATATATATATATTGCTTAATCTTTGGCCTATTAAAATTAAAAGTAGTTTAGAGTTTGCTAGAGGAACATTTCTTAAAGTAAACTCTAACCCAAAATACCAAGGACAGTGCCTCCTATCTGTTAGCAAGAGAGTTACATCTGACATTTGGAAAGCAAACAATTTAGTTTCTTTGGTTCACCTCTCTAGATGTTCAAAAGCATGGCTTCAATGTCAGCTTGGCTCTGGTGAAGTCCTTGTGGTACATGGTATTACAGTGGCAGGCATATACATGTAAGGGATAGATCACACAGTGACACGGGAAACAAGATCAAGACCACCACCCGCCATGAGACCACCTCTGTCCCTTCTAAGGATAAGGCCTTCTATGTCACCAGTCATCATTAGGTCTCACCAGGCCCCACCTCTTCCAGGTTCTGCCACCTACGACCATCTCTGCTTTAGGAACCAAGCTTCTAGGAGCATAGCTTCTAACAGCAAACCTGGGGGTGCATACTCAACACATCTCCAAGCCACAGCAGAGAAATTGACAAGATTCTTGGCTTTTAGGTTTCAGATATCTGATGACTCCCTCAGCTACTGATGAGTCTACAGCCCTCAACCTCACTCTGGAGGACTCTGTCCACTTCTCTAGCCCGGGTTCTGAAATCACTCCTTATAGAATGTCTTCCTTGAGCACAAAACCTACTCTCTTAGTCTGAACACCATCTCCATTGCTTGGATGCCACCAGACCTTCAACCTCCTATCAGGACTGCTTCTCTGGGTACTCAGAGATGGTTAGTCTTGTTGATGTTTGAATAAATTCTTTTGGGTTTAGGGTGCATGGATATTTTATTCTCCCATACAAAATCTCTTTATTTTAGGAAGAGCTTTATTTTAGAGTCATAGTAATCTTAAACCAGCACATGACTAGTTCCCACAGAGCATTTGTTCTCATATATACATAACTTTCCTACAAGTAAGATATTTGGCACTGTCTATGACACCCTATTGGCCCATTCTTGTCGCACAAACTCTACAGTTTCCATTAGCTTTTGCCTCTGGTACATGTTCTATGGGTTTGAACAGAGTCCACCATCATGGACTAGAAGAAGCAGATTACTATCGAACCCTCTGTGGTGATGTAGAAGAGGCTCATCCCTCCTCCAGTTCCTGGTAATCTTGAGTGTTTGACTCACAGTAAGGAACTACTTGGGAAGGTTTAGGAGGTACTGCTTTGGAGGAGGGATGTCACTGGGGAGTGGGCCTTAAGGTTTGAAAAGCCCATGTCAGGCTCAGTCTTGCCTAACCCATGTCCTTTTGACTTACAGATCAGATGTGAGCTCTCAGCTACTCCAGTATCATGCCTTCCCGTGCTTGTGCTCTCTGCCATGATGGTTCTCTAACTGTAAGCAAGTCCACAATTAAATGTTTCCTTTTATAAGGCAATCTTAAGGCTGACAAATTTTATGCCAACTTGAAATAGGCAAGGATCATCTCAAGGGAGGAAACCTCAATGGAGAAAATGCCTCCATAAGATCTACCTGTAAGGCATTTTCTTAACTGGTAATTGCTGGAGGAGGGCCCAGCCCATTGTGGGTGGTGCCAGGTCTGGGCTGGTGGTCTTGGCCTCTCTAAGAAAGCGGGTTGAGTAAGGCATGATGAAAAAGCCAGTAAGCAACACCCCTCTGTGGCCTCTGTATCAGCTCCTGCCTCCAGGTTAATAAACCTTTCCTCCCCAGCTTGCCTTCCGGCACGACGTTTCATCAGAGCAAAGTGCAGTAACTTAAGACACCACCCGGTGAAGGCATAGGAAACTGTCATGGTTTGTTGTTATCTTCAAGACAACGTCTTACCCTGAAGCCCAGGCTTGCCTCAGACTTCCCAACTTGTGAAATGGCAAACTTGTAGGAGAGTGCTACCACACCTGTGTTCATGCAGATAGAAGTTTTTAAAGCACTCAGGTAAACGTAAAGAGAGAAGACCTGGGGAGACCGTGATGCTTGGGCACGTTTACTGATCTTCTAGAGGACCTGGCTTCATTTTCCACACCAGGGAGTTTACAAACACCTGTAACTTCAGTTCCAGGGGATCCAACTCCCTTTGGACACCCCAAATCTGCAAATACATGGTACTTAGAAACCCATGACTGTGGCATTGGTTAGCCAGGATGAACTTGAGGCATCAAGGATAGAGAGTTGGAGTGGTTTCAGTTATAGAGAAAAAAATAGGAATTTATGTATGACTTAGGAATAAATAGTATTAGAATGAGAGTACAACAGGCTGTAGAATTGCTAGGATAGGGATTGAAGATTAGAGAGTTAAGAGATGATGTAGAAGCATGTAAAATGTTAGCCCCCTGTTTTTCTAGCTGATTGAAGAACCCAAGATAACAATGCCTGGAAAGATACTAGAGAGAGCTCTTTTTACTGTTTTACTTATATAAATTAAAAATGTCCTAAGGAATCATTTTAGTTTTAGTAGTTTGTCATTTTTTTATCCTGGAAAGAGTTACTAAAGACTGCTGTCTGCTGTACCAGAAAACTAGAAGAACCACGTGGCCAGCTCCTCATAAGAACAGGCTGTGCAAACCTATAAGGAAATGTCCTTTCGCTTTGTGCTTGGTTCTGCTCTAAGAAAATGGGGGATGGGGGGGAGGGCGGCAATGGGGGGAGGGTTGGGAGGGGAACACCCATAAGGAAGGGGAGGGGGGAGGGGGATGTTTGCCCGGAAACCGGGAAAGGGAATAACACTCGAAATGTATATAAGAAATACTCAAGTTAATAAAAAAAAAAAAAATGGGGGATGGGACTGTTGATCCAGGACTTGGAGAATTTGTGTAAATCTAAGAATTCTTGATATTTACTAACAATGATCAAAGCTTCCTCCTGGTGTAGCTTTAGTAAATAAAGGACTGTGATCTTTATCTCTACAGGACTTTATCTCTGAATGAATTAGGATTAAGATGAGTCACCAGGGAACAGAGAGAGCATCTGAACTAGCATCTTCTACTCCGAGTCATCACTGAATCAGCACCATTCCCATTCCTGCCTTTCTCAGGACCCTCCTCAGGCTGAGGCAGGACCTTAGCATCTCACCAAACTACAGGCCCATTCCAAACTTTCCAATCTCTAAGGCCATGTTTTTCTGCCTTCCTCCAGTTGCCAACTCCATAGCATCCCCAGAGCCTTCCCAACAAGAGCCCACACACTTCAGAAATCTGCTTTTCAGGCTGGGCCATAGCTTAGGGAAGTAGTCATTCTTATAAGCACAAAGCTCTGAGTTCAATACCCAACACTCTAAGACAGAAAATGAGGGGACATCTCATCTCAAAATACTTGCTTTTAAAAATAGAACAACTCCCATGATTTTACTTCTCTCTCTAGCTAGAATGGTTCGTTCCAACTCTCCCTGTGTCCTGAGCAGCTCTGGTTTTGCTGATTGACACCCCTCAAGTGGCTGGTTTAGTTTAAAGTCATACACAGGCACACTCGAGGTCCTAACATGACTGCTGTGCCTCCTAGGGAGAATTTTCACTCTCTGAAGTGTCATTTCATATCTTCTCCTGTATTTGAACCTTACCCCATCCCAAAACCTGGTTTATGAGATAGCCTTAAACTCCCCAAGAATACAGAATCTGAGAGAAGCCCAAACTTTCCCTCCAGTCTAGAAGCCCTTCTGAATTTCTGAATTTGCAGCTGGCTCCAGCCTTCTCTGTGCCCAGGGGAAACACCACCTCCTTTCATTGAATCATCCTTCCCAGGATGGAGATGTCCTCTCCTCACCAGGTGTACAGTGTCCTTGTCCTCACAGCCGTCCTTCCTCTGCCTTTCTTCTGTTGATTTCTAGGAAGAGCGGGACTTATATAAAGTCGAATGTAAAAACTAGCATTTCAGATTTGAGCCTGAATGCTTGCCTACCATTACAAGATTTGGAGTCTCAGAACTGCCAGATTGATTACTTAATTAACTAAATCTCTTTTATCAAGCTAGTTCTGAGTTCTATCAGATGTACTAAGATCTATCACAGATGAATGTTAGACCTCATGAATTGAACAGAATACTACACACTTTCTGTATGCATGGTATCTGGATTATACTACGTTCTTTTCTTCCACTTAACATGCACATGCATTTGAAGGGTGTGTGTGTGTGTGTGTGTGTGTGTGTGTGTGTGTGTGTGCTGGGTATATATGTGTTACAGTTCTTCTGTCATGTGATACTTTTGAGGTTAATCCATGCAGTTGTGTTTACAAGCAGTTTTCGTCACAGTGTGTGAAGTTGACTCGCCCACTCTGCTGTTGGTAGAGGTCTGTTTGGTTTAGGGTTTGGGCTGAGACTCACAAAAACTGCTGTGGAGAATGTGGGATAAGCGGTTTGGAAAAGATAGCCTTTTGTTCTCATATCGATCGAGCTTCATTCTGAATTTCTGCTTAATCCCAACTGCCCATCCTTTGACGGGGGCACAGGTTTAACTGTGTGAAGCAGCCACAGGTGCCTATCCTAAAACCCCACCTCCTTTGCCTTGTCCTTGAGGCAATATTGAGATCCCATTTGCAGTCTCTTGATAAATTCAGGTTTCGTGGTCATGTGGGGCCAACATAAGTGGCACTAAGGAGGTCACTAAGGAGGTCAGGGAGCATCGTGAGTGGCCAAATTTCCTTCCATCCTGTGCTCATGCTTCCTGCCCTTCTCCCAAGCCCACATTATAATTACCTCCACTGTGGACCATGGAGCCATATAAGCACCATTCTTAAACCAATATCCATACATGTATTTGTTTTCCAGCACTAACCTCGTGGTTATTCACAATACACACTCGTGGCTACTGGATACTTCCCTGTCACTTCCCAGAGCTCAGCACTATTGGCTTTCTAACTCTGGGGTTGATCCCCACTCCTCAGGAGTCATCTGCTCTTTAGAGCAGCAGCGCCTGGCAAGGGGGTCTCAAACCCCATCTTTCTGATGATCAGACAGCTCATACCACCAGCATCTGCTCCAGCCCGCAAAGGGTGTCCCCAAATGGACACAGCTCCTCCACGTAGTAAAGGATCTAGCTAGTTCTGGTTTTTAGGGGCCCAGGCCTTACCAACTAGGCCACCTAAGGTGGGCCAGACACTGGTAGACCATCTATTGATGGGCCAGACACAGGCTGTTCTCTGGCCACAGAGCAGAGCAGAGATGCTCGCTGTAGTGCTGCTCCTCAGCATGCCACTGAGGGACTCGTTCCTCTCCACAACACCTGAGCCCCAGTCCTTGTCTGGATCTTTTATTTCTCTCCGCCCCTCTGCCCACGTTCAATTAATTGTCTCCTCTTGGTCCCTCCCCACAGCCTCTTCTTAGCACTTGCTGGGCGGGGAGGGGACAGCGGGAGCGCCCCCAAGCAGTGCACACCTTGCGCATCTATCCCGGGCTGCAGCGTCACCATGCCTGACAACAGCTCCATCGCCAACTGCTGTGCGGCCAGCGGGCTGGCAGCGCGCCCTAGTTGGCCCGGGTCAGCGGAGGCGGAGCCCCCTGAGACTCCCCGGGCACCCTGGGTGGCTCCCATGCTATCTACAGTAGTCATTGTCACCACAGCTGTGGACTTCGTGGGGAACCTGCTTGTGATCCTCTCGGTGCTCAGGAACCGCAAGCTGCGGAACGCAGGTGAGTGTCAGCTTCCTTGAGGCTGGGATCCCATCGCACCCCGCCCCGGCTACTGGTTCCTACCCTGAACGTTAGATCCATAAGACCTCCACACACACCCGGCACCCACAGGTCCCGTTCTCTTTTTAGTGACAGGTGTCTCTTTCCATTCTTTCCATCCTAGTCCCAGACTTTGGCTCTTTGAAGAAGTTAAGGGAAGTTCTGGTTTCCTCCTGCTAAGTTAGTCTGGAAGCTGTACAGGACACACCAGGCACATTAGTGCCAACATGAATGAGCCGGGCTTTCCTTGAGCACTTGTTTGTGGCAGGATGTGAGCACTGTAGAGCTACACACTGTGGCTACCCATGGCATTTCAACTGTTTCTGGTAGATGAGGCCCCCTTTGGCCATGGAAGCTCCTGCCCTCTCCCTACCTGCCAAACTGACTTCATACAGGAGGTCATTTAAAAGCCTTTGCTGGAAGAATGACTGGGCACTGTATGGACGTGAGCAACGGGTGGAGGCAAGCATTCTCCTAAGCGTTGTGTCAAAAATGCATCCCGTCACTAGAAGATCCAATTCCAAGTAAGAGTGTAATTTAGACATTTGCAGGTGAAGCTTCCATTCTGAGTGAAGACAGGGGAATTGTGGGACACCGTGAGAACTTAAGCAATGATTTGGCTAAGTTATATGTCAATCCTTAAAATCCTTTTCCATTCCAATCTAGTCCCATTTCAACTTTTCCCTGCAGAGCATCAAAACTAGAGACAGGGGTGTGCAAACTCAACTCCTGACTGGGTACTGCAATGTGTGACCAGGTGAGCCTGAGGTGGACCTCAGTGACACACTGGTTGATTTTGTGATTCTTATCTTGCATGTTAGGGCCATCTAAAGTCAAATAAGGTGTGAAAATAAACCGTGGGAAAGCCTTTCAAGACGCCAAGCTCTTGGCAAAAGCCATTCATACTAAATTGTATAAACGCCTTGGGGAAAGAGAGTGCTGAGAATTTTTATCTATAAAAGAATCCAGGAGCAAAGTGTGAGCTTTTAGTTAGCCTGTGGGAAACCTAACACTACTAAGGAGCACGAACTTCACACAGGCACCAGTTAGTAGGGCTCGTGTTTCCTGGAATACCTTTGCAAGACATCATTTTAGCTCTGGAAAATAACCTGGAATAGCGAAGAGTTACTGCTAGAAAACTGTGCTTTACACACGCACGCACACACGCATGTACGCATGCACGCACACACACTCACATTCACACTGCCCTAATATTGCTACCTCAAACATTCATCTCCTGAACAGGAAGGCAGGTGTTCTGTGGACCAGTGTGCCTAGCCCTCTAGGTCCTCATACTTTGCTCCTGGACCTGCTGGATACCCAGAGAAGCCTGCTCAGCCCTTAGATTGCCATAAGAGAGGCAGTTTGAGGAAGTGCTCACTGCTGCTTTTTGCCTGAGGAAGGTCTGAATCCTGCCCCTTTTCCACCCCACGTAGGACTGTCCCACTCTGTGTTCCAGACCCGAGTGTGCAGCCAGGCCTGGGGAGAAGGTGGAATTGCTGGTGCTTCATCCTGTTCCTCCTATCCCCTGCTGCCTGTGCACTAGTGCCCAGCACTAGAGAAACAAATTAGCATGCTATGCAGGAGCATTAATTCCTGCCCTGCTGGCAACTTGTAGTCATGCAATTTAATCAGTGCTTGCTTGTGCTTGTTTGCTTTTCATTTCTCCTCATCATCCTCATCCTCATCCTTTTCCTCTTCCCCCTCCTCCTTATTTTGTGCTAGAAATGGACCAAAGAATCACATCCATGCTAGGAAAGTACTCACTATGTGTTGTACACTCAGCCCTTGTTTAATGCCTGTTGGCTTTATTGATGGCAGTTATTTTATTTTTTTAAATGTAGTGTTGTCTTTAAATGACCATGGTAGAGTGATATTTCAAAATGCTTGAAAACCTGCATTCAGCACCTATACACTCTTTATTAGTCATTTTTAAACTAAAGTTGTTATCTTTACTTCAAGAACAACTTCTCTCTGATTTTCTGTATTCCTCCATTCCCTTAATCTGTCAGTACTGCTGTATTTCCATAGCTATGTTTCCACTGCTAGGAGGAAAAAAAAACAGCATAAGGAAGGAAAGGTTTGCTTTGGCTCATAATTTGAGCTGCAGTCCATCGTGGTGGGAGAGCATGGCAGCAGGAGTCTGAGACATGGGTGGGCATACTGTCTCTACAGTCAGGAACCAGGAAGAGGAGAATAGTGATTCTCAGCTCAAATGCCTTTTTGTATCTGGCCTAGGAACCACTCCATACATTGGTGCTTCCCACATTTAAAGTGAGCCCACATCGTTCAACTCAATCTGAAAACATCTGTGTCCTGTAGACAGGGACAGAGGTATGTCTCCTGGGTAATTCTAGATCTTGTGGAGGTGACAGTCAATATATACTGTCATACAATTCTGATTATGCATATAAAGGACATTTATTTCCAGTAACCAAGATGCAATGCCCTGAGGTTCCATCGTGCTTCCCAGGAGACATGAGGACTCCTTACTGACTGTCACAAGACCAGTTCCATTGTGGGAGCTGTTAGGGTGTGGGGGGCTTGGGGACAAAGGCATAGATTCAGGGAACCGACCACTGTGAGAACAGTCAGGTATGTGCCATCCTTTCTATAAGCCAGAGCCTTACCCACAGTGCCTTGTCACCTCACATTATCCTTCCTGGGGGCAATGCAAGCTCAAAATATACCTCACGCTGTCCTCCTAAGCCCGTATCTGTACTGGTCACGAAGGCCTGCCTGCGATAGCTCCTAGATGGCTGGAATCCCTCAGCAGCCTCAGCTGCACACAGTCTCTAAAACTTGTTCACCGTTGCCTCTCAGTGCCTCCTTGATACTCTGTCTTGAACCACCATCAGCTGTTTCAAAGGCTGGGGTTGATGGCTCCATACATAAGGCACCTGATGTGCAAATGTAAGAGGAACAGAGTTCAGATCTCTAGCATTTACATAAATATTAGGTGGGCATGGTGGCTTACTTGTGATACCAGCACTCTGGGAGCAGAGACAGGATCCTTGAAGCAAGCTGTTTAGCCAGACTAGCTGAATCAATAAACTCCAAGTTCAGCAAGTTACCTTATCTCAATGTGGAAAGTGGAAAGCAATCAAGGGCACTGATGTCAAGCTTTTGCCTACACACACACACACACACACACACACACACACACACACACAGCCTATAAAACATGGGGTTCTTGCTACCACAACCACCACCATACACTCCTCAACACAAAAGCCGATGGAATAGCATTGCCTCTGTGCACCCCACCATTATCTCCTCTGAAGCAGCATTAGTAATGCATAGCAATGTTCCTCACCCTGAGATCCTGTTACCAGTCAGGAGCCATGATCTGACAATGGAGGAGAACTCTTAGTCCTCACCAATTCCCTCTGAAGAATTCTCAGCTTCCTGGGGACATAGAGATTCTTCTGTCTAACTGCCTTCATTTCCAAAGCACTGGCTTCTGTACTTAGACACTATGTCCTGCAGGACATGGTCTGCCATGACTGTGGCATCTACAACTCACAGTGTAAAATGTGAATAGCAAAGCAGGTAAAGGTTAGGGAGCAAATGCCTGGGCAATTTCATTCCTTCCTTGCTGTCTTTAGCCATCAGAACTATTGCAGGCAAGAACAGGCTGCAATGGCTTATGTAAGGGCACCCTGTGAGTTTCCCAGGAGGATTAAATCACCTACCTTCACATGTGTTAGAACACACCCCCATCAAGACTGGGCATATGGCTTTATAGCTCATGTCTTACCTCATGGGGAATCCTAGTTCGACCCATGAGCCAATAAGACTTCAATACGACTGATAATAAGACAAGGACAGTACTCATAAATAATAGTTGGCATGGTTGTCCACTAGCAGAATGAGGGAGACAAACCTCTGGGCAGACCTGTGAGGGAGTCTCTTGATTAGGGTAATTGGAGAGGGAAGATCCTTCCGTGGGTGGCTTCAGTTTGCGGGCTGTAAATAAAAAGAAAGTGATCCGACCCCACCGTTCTGCTCCTTTAGCTTCCCCACTGGGAATGGAGTGTGATCTACTGCTTCAGGCCCCTGCACCACGTCCTCCCTACCGAGACGGACGGTGCCCTGGAAGTGGCGGCTGTAATAGACCTCTGTCTGTTTTATGTCACAGAAACAGAAAGCAGCTAAAGCAGTGACTGAGTATTTCCCCTGGGTCAGACAAAATCTTCATTTGAGAAACAGACAGAAAAGGGAAGAGGATGAATGGATGGGAGGAGGGGAAAAAGAAGAGGGTCCAATTCCCATGATAGACTTCAATGAAATCTATATGAAACCAACGGGTAGATACAAAAAAGTACACCAATAAAAATAAAATACTAATAAAATTGTAAAATTCTACAATCCCTCATCCAATGGATATCCCTGTGCAAATATTACTCTCTTTCATTCCTTGAAGTCAAAGCTGATTGAGAGAACAGGCAATAGACCACCATTTTATTCTCCTGTAAAAAGCAGAATTCACCTTGCTGATATCTTGGCTGACCTCCTCACTGCTGAGTTCTGCCGGGTCCTATTTCTGCCCTTCACTTGTGATGAACATCAATTCTCTACACCCTTATCAACTTCTATCTCTCCCATAGCTTTCTTGTCCTCTGGTTCTTTCTCTGTTATAGACTCATATGACTGGGTACTTGTTCCTTTATCTGGGAGATTAAAAATTGTCTGGCTAAACTTATAGGATTCTTACAAGAAGCGCCCAATGAACACCACAGAGCCTGGCAGCACATTTGTTCGTGTTCTGCTGTTACTGTTGCGTTTGTTAAATAAGATAGCACTCATCCTGGTTCCCAGATGAGCTCTTCCCATCATTGTGGAGAATGTTCGCTGATACCCTACCAGCTATTCTTTCAAATGTGTGCTTCGTATCCTCTTAAGTATGTCTTTTTTTCTTTAAGGTTATGAAATATCATCTTTGGTATTTTCCAGGACACTATTAATTTATGTAATCAAAGCAAAAACAGTTTTATCTCAGCCTTTGTAGGAGTCATCCTGACACCCTGAGGGGTTTTTTTTTTTTTTATAAGTAATAGGACTTTGAAAGAAAACAATTACTGCCCTCCAGGAATTCAAGAAGCTAATTAGGAGATTACTATAAATTTATCCATTGCTTGGGTACTTGTAAGGAAACCGAGTTATTGATAAAGTGAGTTATTAATAAAGTATTTGTTCAATCTTTTCAAAAGTGCTTATACCCAAATTGTTATTAGAACACTTCACATGATTCATGTTGGTATCACTATTGCTAACCTTTCATCGTAAGATCCTGTTTGAGGTGCACTGCCACTCTTGGGTGGAAGCAATCTTGTTGACAGGTTTTGGGGAATTGTTCTGCCTGACCAACACCATCCATTTTCATTGTCTGATTTAGGAACTTCTGCTCTTCCAACCTCCTTGTTCTGACATGGACAAGTTGGCCAATGTCCCTGTGTTGGTACATCATGACAGGTCTTTCTATGAGCATGTCATCCCTTCCTATATATGAGAGACAGCATCCTGTACAGTCTATTTAGATAACTGATGAAGGAAGACTGATCTGAAGGTGGTTAACCTCTCAGGCATAGCCATCGGTGGATTTCTCTCATTACCTGTGCTTTCATTCATTGGTCGTCTCTCTGTATGGGGATGGATGCCCTTGGATTGCTCACTGCCCATCCCTAAACCCCTAGCCCAGGCAGAACTGCTATGAGAAGATTCTCGTGGATACCTGCCAAATAAATGACGGACTTGAAGCTCAGTGCCAACAGCCATTTTAAACACAAGTAAACTCTTTAGATTTCGGGGGTGAAAAAAGAGGCCAGAGACAGAGGTCACTTTGCTTTTCAGAGTTCTATCTGATGAAGACTAGACAACATAGCACTGACCTCCTCCTCAGGTACAGAATTCCTTGAAAGGAGAAAGGATGAGAAGGTACTATACTGGGAGACATGGTTTATCTGTGAATAGTGAAGGGGTTCTACTTCAAAGAGAACAACCTGGTTGAGGCAGCCCCTTCCCACTGGTGTGCCTTGTCTGAAAGAGGCAGGCAGATGAGTCACTCTAAGACCTGTATATGATGTTCATATACAAGCCACTGTACAAGGTGAGGAACAGAGCTCCATGCCGGCTGATTGATTTCTCACCTGTTTGGGGAGGAAATTGATGGAGCGGGGGTCTCCTGAATCTCATCCAGTGCGACTCCAGCATCTCAGCATCTCACAGATGGGCGACAACGTAAGATCCACAGTCACCTAATTGGGATTCATGCCAAGAGAGCTGGAAGGCAGTAGGACCACTGGGCAGATGACTTTCCAGCAGGGATTGGTGGATTTCAGCCTTTTAGGAACAGCCGGCTTAATCAGGGAGAGTAATTGAATCACTTTCCACGTGCAGCTAATGCGTTCTGCTCGCTATTTACAAGCTGTTTGCCGCCTCTGGGGCATTATTAGGGGACAAGGCACATTAACGCAGCAGTTCTTGCTTTAGCTTTCCCAGGGAAACACTGGTAGAGCTGGCGCCAGTTTCCAGCCATTTTTGACTTTTTCTGCTCACAATAGTACATGCCAAGAGACTGTTTACTGTCCATCCTGAAACTGTCAGGACCTGTAGCAACCAACCTTCCTATGTTAGTGAAAGAAAATGTTCTTTACAAAATCACCACCAAGGAGCATGTTGTGGGTGTGGTCTCCAGTAGAAGAGGGAGGGATGGTTGATGAAGAGGTCACAGAGAAAGTTCAATAATTGCCCATGCCCATGACTAGAAATGAGCAGAACTAAGTGTATCTCAGGCGGCTCCAACCTCCAGCACCTCCTCCAAACTGATAAAGGAGCCTTAAAACCCCAGAAGAGAACATAGTCGTGATCCTCAGCGGAAGCCAAGAAACATGGACTAGGATGTGTCCCCGCTTTCTGGGGACTCAGTGCAGTTTGAGCCAATGCATCAACAGCTTTTCTAGTTGCTGGGACAAAACACCAGACACTGGCAGCCTGGGGGAAAAAGGTTTGACTCATTTGAGGGTGCAGCTCATGATGGGGGAGAAAGCAGAGAAGCAGGGTCATGACAGACAATCACACTGCAGTCACAGCTAGGAAGGGGAGAGTGGTGAATGCTGCCTGCTCTCCTATTCAGTCGAAGATCCAAACCGAGGGGATGGGGCCACCCATATTCAGGGTATGTCTTCCCCACTCAGTCACCCTAATCTAAAAACACTCTCAAGACATACTCATGGACACAACCACTGAGACTGAGAATAAATCGCAAAGACACCAACCAGAACCCACCCCCCCATGCCCTCAGTTGTATGTTTCTCACCTTGTAGTAACAACTGGAAAGGAAATAGGAGTTTTAGCTCACAAAATAAATTAAACCCTTAAACAACAGAGTAGGATGAATGCCCGCACCTCTCCCCCCAGAAGCCTAAGCAGGTTACACTGTCCCTAGACATCTTCCTTGGGTGATCCTTAGACCCCGGCACCATGCCTCCTCTCATCCCATGCTCCTCATCAGGGTTCACCCTTTACCATCCTGTCATAGGCCCTGGCCATTTTGGATCCTGCCCTGGCTCTGATGCCCGTGTACCTGCTGAGGTCCCAAGAACTTCCATAGTGTCGTGGGACTTCTTTTCTCTCTCTGAGCTGGCCTGACCTGGAGTTTTGAAGTGAAAATAAGTTCTTTCAGCTGGTCCCTACCATTCAGTCTTCTGATAGAGTGAGCACGTGTGTGGAGACGCAAGCAGGCTGGAGCCAGCCCTTTCCCAGCCCAGTGTTTTAACACATGCAAATGGAGTCTGCTTCGTGTGACAGATGAATTTCTGACATTTTTACAGACCTCAGCCTATCCTCTTCCTTCCCTAATGTTCACAGAGGTGGGCTCTCCATAGGATGAGGACAGATGAGGAATGGAGGTGTAGAATGATGATCAATTTGGAAGCAGGTCGGCGCACCTGCATCCCAGCCATCTTGGAAGTTCCTTCTGTGAATTCATTCTACCTTCACACTGCACTCATCTGTCCTACGACAAGCAGGAGACATTTTGTCACATGGGCAGAAGGTTGAAAAGACTATGTCCTGTGTATCATGCCACTGAGAAATCCCTTCCACGGACAGCCTGCTGTCTTTTGAGCACACAGCGAATGCTCAGAAACACAGGGCTTGGTGAGGCATGGTGGTGTTAGGGAAGGGAGCCGCTCCTGCCCTCAGCTTCATGTTGAAACCCTTCAGGTTCCTGGTGCTTTGCTCATGGTGCCCTGATGTTCTCAGACAGCATAGCTGGAGGTACAGAGACTGACCTTCAAGCTATGTTCCTGGATGACTATGGCTTCCCAGGGCTCTGGCTGATTGAGTTGATGACACTGAGAAGGGCTCCATTCAGAGGAGAAAGCTCAGAAAGCCAGGAAAGTGCAGGCAAAGGAAGAATGGCCATCACCGTGTTCCTCCAGTGTTTTGAGAGAAGAGAACAGTTGTGTCTCTGTGTTAGGGTTTTGTTTGTTTTTGTTTTTGCTTTTGTTTTTGTTTGTTTGTTTTTGAGGTTTTTTTTTCTGTGATAAAACACTATAACCAAAAGCAACGTGGGGAAAGGGGGGTATATTTTAGATCCCATGTTCTGTTCACAGTTCTTTATGAAGGTACATCAGAGCAGAAACTGAAGGTAGGAACCTGGAGGCAGGAGCTACAGCAGAAGCCATTAAGCAATGATGCTAAGTGTCTGGCTTGCTCCTCATGGCTCAACCTGCTTTGTTTGTTTGTTTGTTTGTTTGTTTGTTTGTTTAAATACTTTTAAAATTATTTTTTATTTATCTTACATCATGATCACAGCCCCCTACTTCCTCTCTCCCCAGCCGCACCCATACAGATCCCTCCACCATTCCTTCTCCTCAGAGAAGGAGAGCCCCCCTGGGCATCGCCCCACTCTGGGGCATCTAGTCCCAGCATATCTAGGCAAATCCTATCTCACTGAGGCACAACCAGGGAGTCCAAGTAGTGGGGAAGGGGATCCAATGGCAGGGAACAGAGACAGAGATGCCCACCATTCCACTTGTTACTGGAAGCACGTAAACACCAAGCCACACATTTGCTACAGATGTGGAGGGGGTCTAGGTCCAGCTCCTGGATGACCCTTGGTTGGTGGCTCAGGCTCTATGAGCTCCTACAGGTCAGTCAACTCTGTAGGTCTTCTGTGGTGTCCTTAACCTTTCTGATTTGTTCACGTCTATCCCCCACGCTTGTACAAGACTCCCCAAGCTCTGCCTGATGTTTGGCTCTGGGTCACTGAATCTGCTCCATCTGCTGATGGATGAGGAGACAGTTATGCTAGGCTCCTCTCTGCAAGCATAGCAGAGTATCACGAACAGTGTCAGGGGTTGGCTATCATACATGGGATGGGTCTCAAGTAGGGGCATTCATTGGTTGACTGTTCCCTCAGTCTCTGCTTACAGCCTGCTCTTGCTGGGCCCTCACACATCACTCATGAACCAAGAAAATACCCTGACAGACTTGCCTATAGGCCTATCTTATGGGAGAATTTTCTCAATTAAGATTCCCTCTACCCCATATGTGTCTAGGTTGGCGTCAAGTTGACAAAAGCCAACCAGGACACTGTACCTCTGTGCCTGTCCTGGAAGCAGTTACTTGGGAGTACCCACTCCACTGGCCATTGCTCTCAAAACACCTACCACAAGGTACGGTGATTAGTAATGCCTTGCAAGTTACCAAAGGAAGTCCATAAGAACCTGAGTAGACAAACACAGATGCAATTTGAGCTCTCAATTTTGTCTCCAAATGACACGGGATTTCCACTTCCCGTGCTGATGAAAGTGATTCAGAGAAAGACAAAATGCTGTGTACATGTCTGTGTGTGTGTGTGTGTGTGTGTGTGTGTGTGTGTGTGTGTGTGTGTGCGTGCGTGCGTGCGTGTGTGTGTAGATGCAAAAGTAAGTATGGGTATAGAAGCCAGAGATAAGCCTTGGGTATCATTCCTGTACTCCTGTATGAGGTACCATCTACCTCATATTTTCAGTCAGGATCTCTTATTAGAGTGGAACTCACTCATTAGGCTAGTGGGCCTAGTGGGGGTAGTTGGTGAGCCCCAGGGATCAATCTGCCTATCTTTCCTTGGAATTTTAAGAATTATCACTATGCCTGAATTCGTTTTAAAATTCTGGGAATCAAACTCAGGTCCTCATGGTTGAGTTGCAAGCATTTTACCCACTGAGCTATATCCCCATAAAAAGTAATGACCAGGAGTTGTGGAGCCCTTACTGACTACTAATCTGTGTTTCCTGCTTCAGGTAATTTATTTGTGGTGAATCTGGCCTTGGCTGACCTGGTGGTAGCCCTGTACCCTTACCCACTCATCCTTGTGGCCATTCTCCATGACGGTTGGGTACTTGGGGAGATCCACTGTAAGGCCAGTGCCTTTGTGATGGGCCTGAGTGTCATTGGCTCTGTCTTCAACATCACAGCCATTGCCATCAACCGCTACTGGTGCATCTGTCACAGTGCGACCTACCACCGAGCCTGCAGTCAGTGGCATGCTCCCCTCTACATCAGCCTCATCTGGCTTCTCACTCTGGTGGCCTTGGTGCCCAATTTCTTTGTGGGGTCTCTAGAATATGACCCGCGAATCTATTCCTGCACCTTCATCCAGACAGCCAGCACCCAATACACTATGGCTGTGGTGGCCATCCACTTCCTCCTTCCAATTGCTGTGGTGTCCTTTTGCTACCTGCGAATATGGATACTGGTGCTCCAGGCCCGAAGGAAGGCAAAGGCTGAGAGAAAGCTACGCCTGAGACCCAGTGACCTGCGCAGTTTCCTAACCATGTTCGCAGTGTTTGTGGTTTTCGCCATATGCTGGGCCCCCCTCAACTGTATTGGCCTTGCAGTGGCCATCAATCCAGAGGCAATGGCTCTTCAGATCCCAGAAGGGCTTTTTGTCACCAGTTACTTCCTAGCTTACTTCAACAGCTGCCTTAATGCTATTGTTTATGGGCTTCTGAACCAGAACTTCCGCAGGGAGTACAAGAGGATCCTCTCGGCCCTCTGGAGCACTGGGCGCTGCTTCCATGATGCTTCCAAATGCCACCTGACTGAGGATTTGCAGGGCCCAGTGCCACCTGCTGCCATGGCCACCATACCTGTCCAGGAAGGTGCTCTCTAGCCTGCATCAGCTCGTGGACCTAGCAGCAAACCTGTGAAATGAGCAGAACGGAATTGCTGTCAGTGCTGTTCAATTACTTGCTCACACTGCAGCCCACAACTGGTGAACTCAAGTGACCACAGGGACAAACCTGCAGACACTCCTAATGGCAAACTGGGCACTGGATTCCAATTGGCTGGGACAGAAGTCAAGCTGTACTCATAAGATGTCATTTTCCCTGCCACCTTGACCTGTTACTGAATGTTGCCTCTTCCTTGAAGGGCCAGGGGAAAAAGATCTCTTGATTACCTGAGCCGAAAGATCAAAATCTGCAGTGTTGAAGGTGAGTGACTTCCAGGGATTTTTATCAACTTTTCCTACACATCATTAATGTACCACACCACATACTGTATCCATACACACTACAATATATACACCAAGTGCATACCAATTACACTAGATACACACCATACACGCTCACACACCATGTACATATACACACCATATACCACATATATATATACAACAAACATAACAATATACATATGCAAACCACATATACATATACCAGACATATACCATACTTATATACATGAGGAACGTACACACAAAATATATACCATGTACATACATAGCACATAAATAGCACACATGCACATTATACTGTTTTCTTCAGATATCGAGAATGCTTGGTGAGTTTGATCCAGCAGGAGGACCATGATGTCTGGCCTGTGAGAGGTCAGTCTGTTGACAGACTGGTATCAGCAAAAGTTTGAGGGTATTTTCTTTGCACTAGTCACCGTGTTAAATTATCATATCTAATCCTCTCAAACTTCTTGGAATAGATAATAAAATGTGTTTGTGTAGTAAGAAATTTGTGTTTACAAAGAACTGAACTGATTGGCTGAGTTCAATTTGCTGCTAAGTTCAGAGGTAGGTGTGAGAGTCAGTCAGCACCCCCACTCTGCCCCTGCAGACCTTGGGAAAAGTGCCTTACAGGCTTGTGATCCACAGGGAGACGGACAGTTACCTCAGCTAGCCACAGGGCTTCCCTGGAGGCAGACCCAGGGAACCCTGGTGTGCAGCTGGCTTAGAATTAATTACAATATCACTGCCCTGCAGTGGGAGAAGTCCAAGTTGGACTGAAAGCTTAGTGACCTAGTTACCTGGACATCCCTGTAAAGTGTGAATCTCCTGGGCCCTGCCAGCGTTTCAGGTGTGGAAGTCGGATGTTAGAGATCCACTAGGGGAGTGACTATGGCTATGGGTGGCACCGTTAGTGACTGAGGGGGGATAATCCCTCTTTGGAAACTTAGGAAATAACCTACCTCCGTCTGACAGAGTCCCCAGAAATGCCAGAGTCCTCAGGCTCCTTGCACTGCACCTGCTTCCTAGACCCTGGGAGGAGGTTGAGACTAACCTGCTTAAGGAAGGTGTGGCTCTGTCCTCTGCTTCCTTTCTCCAGACACCAAACATAGAGGTTTTGGAAAAGAGGGAGTCATCAGTTGCTTGTCATCATCCCTACCTCTTAGTGCTAACTGTATGTGCGTACTTAGTAAATATCAGTAGAAGGAATACAGCCTCCCTTCATTTTCTCAGCCTATCAATGTCACTGGTACTCCAAGTCCTGGAGTGTAAGTGTGACGACCAGACCCTTTCTCGTGTCCTTAGGTTTTGGGGGATGAGCCAGTATCCCAGAAAACAAAAGGAAGTGGGGGAAGCTAGAGCATCAATCAATGGTCATACTCCATGGGATGGTCTCAGGCCACTGGCCCTGAGTTTAAACATGGGCAGTTCTCTTCAAACAGTGCAGAGATGACTCACGTTCTACTTGATGGACTCAATGTTCTCTTCAAAGATGCTTCCCTACCATCTTCCTTCCATGACCTTCCTCGGGATGCCTCGGTTTTGAGAAGTTTCCTTTTTAGGAAACCCTCAGCCTTCAAGGGACCTCAAGTTCAGGTGCAGACTTCTGATTGGTTGACATAGGTGGTCATCCAGCATTTTGGCCACCATGGATCATGGCACACACACACACACACACACACACACACACACACACACACACACCTTGTCAGAGACACATTTGGGATATAGTCACAAGAGACTAACAATTTTTCATTAACAAATTATCGCCAGCCATATTCAAGGAGGAAAATAAGAGCTAAAATCGGAGCTGTTTAAATTGTTCAAGGTGGGGAGGATTTTAAGACAGGATCCCATATAGTCCAGGCTGACCTTGAACTTCTGATCCTCCTTCCTCCTCTACTTCCTAAAGCAGGATTGCTGCTCCACCGGGCTCAGAGGAGCAGGTTTTAAAGTATGCCTTGTGCTCAGTCAAGTATGAGCTCAGTGATGTACAGCACAGCACTAGGAAACTTCCATGTGTAAAGCCCAAACCTTTCACCCACCGAGCAAGCATGAGCTGCCTTCTCTCCATGACCCTACATCTGGCTTTAGGGAGTGACTTCTTTGGAATCATCTTACATGTGCCCTCCTGTGACTGGACTCTTTCTTTTTTTTTTTTTTTGGTTCTTTTTTTCGGAGCTGGGGACCGAACCCAGGGCCTTGCGCTTCTTAGGCAAGCGCTCTACCACTGAGATAAATCCCCAACCCCGTGACTGGACTCTTTCATATGGGATAATGTTCTCCATGTTCCTTTGTATTACAGTGAGACTTCGTTCCTATGGAAGGAGAAGTAACCTACATCTACACTCATCGAACAGCCACTGTAACCCAGAAATCGCAGTTCTGAGAGTTCAGCAATAAGATCGAAGTCAAGATCTCACTGACTTACGTGCACTCCCATGTCTGTGATGATACTGCTCAAAATGGCCCAGATGTGAAAACATCTGTTGTATTCAAATGTTCTGATACCCCTTGGCACTTAGATGAATTTCAAGTGCTGGTTCCATTCTTAGCATTTTGGGTAAAATGCTGTGGGTCAAAGTGGCTGCTTGATTTCAGTCCAACAAAAGTGTTGATACTCCAACCCCCATTTTGGAGCCCTGTTGCTCTTTTGTACATGAATTCAAGTTCAGTTGTAGTCTTAACATTTATATATTCATATATCTGGAAGCCCAGTTTCCAGTGTTGAATGGATGCAGAAGAGACTCTAGCTCACAGGAGTAAAGAATCGGTGATTAAAATTGTCACTGCTCTTCCTATGGGGCTGCAAACCCCTTCAGTTCCTTCAGTCCTTCCCCTAACTCCTCCATTTGGGTCCCTATGTTCAGTTTAATGGTTGGGTGCAAGCATCTGCATCTGTATTGATCAGAGTCTGGCAGAGCCTCTCAGGAGACAGCTATATCAGGTTCCTGTCAGCAAGCAATTCTTGGCATCCACAATAGTGCCTGGGTTTGGTGGCTGCTTACAGGATGGATCCCCAGTTGGGTAATCTCTGGATGACCTTTCCTTCACTCTCTGCTCCATTCTTTGTTCCTGTATTTCCTTTCGACAAAACACCAATATCAACCAACCAGACCCCTCAGAGCTCCCAAGGACTAAACCACCAAAAAGAGTACACATGGAGGGACCCATAACTCTAACTACATATGTAGCAGAGGATGGCCTTATCTGACATCTATGGGAGTAGAGACCCTTGGTCCTGTGAAGGCTCAATGCCCCAGCTCAGGGGAATGCTAGGCTGTGAGGTGGGAGTGGGTGGGTGAGTGGGGGATCACCCTCATAGAAGCAGAGGAGGGATGAAATAGGGGGTTTACAGAGAGAAACCGGGAAAGGGCTTAACATTCGAAATGTAAATAAATAAAATAACAGAGAGAGAGAGAGAGAGAGAGAGAGAGAGAGAGAGAGAGCGCAATTGTCACTGTTATAGACTGAGGCCTCTGAGAGCTCACTGCTTCCCCTGCCTCAAGAGCTCGTGTGAGAGGAATCATCTGTGGATGAGAACTGGGTCTCACCAGATGCCAAACTGCAGTGACTGGATCGTGGACTCCTCAGGAGCTGCCACTTTGAGAAACTAACTTTTTAAGGCACAGAGTCTGTGTTATTTCATAATAACTGCTAGGCTAAATGAAATAAAGTTCTCTCTCTCTCTCTCTCTCTCTCTCTCTCTCTCTCTCTCTCTGCCTCCCTCCCAATTTTGGGATTATTACTACTTACTGTCATCTCAC
The DNA here is from genome assembly GCF_021556685.1 of Rattus norvegicus. Lineage (NCBI taxonomy): Eukaryota > Metazoa > Chordata > Mammalia > Rodentia > Muridae > Rattus > Rattus norvegicus. The sequence goes on along the minus strand of NC_141541.1, from coordinate 18,842,843 downwards.
TGTGTTCCAGACTCCAGACCTTAGTCCACTTGTCCAGGGCCCATGGTGTTGCACCCATTGGCCTGCAGTCCTCCCTAGAGTTTCTTTACTGTTAACAGATATTATCCCTTTCTGGGATGAGTGGTTCACAGAGCATTGCTCCCGTCCCAAGACTTATTTGTTCATTTTGCTTCCTTTGGTCTGCAAAAAGTTTTCTGTTTGATATCATTCTTCTTATCTATTTTGTTTTTGTTGTTTATATTTTTATATTTATGGCAGAGAAACAATTGTTCATACCACTGAAACTTCCTCATCCCACACACACATTTTCCTTAAGGAGTTTTATGGCTATAGATCTCACATATTTAAGTTTAGTCAATTTTGAGTTGACACTTGCACATGGCATGAAACAGCAGTCTAAAGGACGAGGAAACACCATACTCCTACAGAAAGAAAGAAAAGTAAAGCGAGCATGACAGCATCCTAGAATGTTGGGTTGTGAACAACAGGGAGATCAAACCAACAGGGAAAGGCCCATGAGGCATTGGCCCTGCACAAAGAATGATGGGAACAGGAATAATCTAGAATTGGGAGAGGTGGTCCACCCAGAGAAGTGCACACTAACTGGTTGTCCAGTGCCAAAAGATCAACCCTGAAAATATACATACAAGTAACATAACATAGACTAAGCATGTTATATTTAGAAAATATATGAGTATATACATATACGCATACAATAACGAGTATTGAAATATAGACCATGAATTTGAAAGACATCAGGGAGGAGTACATGGAAGAGTTTGGAGAAAGGAAAGGGAAAGAAGAAATGCTATCATTATAATCTCAAAAAGAAAATGGAAAAAACAAACAACGAAACCAAAAAGAATCCAAAAGGCAGTGGGTTACAAATAAAAGGCATAGAGAGTCTATTCAATAAAATTATAGCAGAAGTTTCCCCAAGTCTAAAGAAATAATGGGCATACAAGAACAAGAGGCATTTACAAACAAAAATAAACATGACCAAAAGCAGACCTCCCCACAACACACTGGAGTCAGAATGCCAAAAATACAAAACAAGAAAATAATTTTAAAAGCTATAAATGGGAAATACCAACTCACAAAGGCAAACAAGTCAGAATAAACAAGCCTTGCAACCTGAACACACAGAAAATGCATAATTATGTATTTCAAGATTTGCAAATAAATAACTACTAACAAAGATTGCTATACTCAGCAAATATACCTCTTCAAATAAAGGAATAACAAGACAAGCACAAACTAAGGAAGTTCATGGCCATCATACAGAGCATACTGAAAGAAATACTATATACAGTAGACAAAAATGACAGTATGAGTCACAAAACCAAAACAATAGAAAAGCCTGTTACCAGATAGATTCACTGCTAAACTCTATGAAGACTTTAAGGAAAGACTAGCACCACTATTCCTCCAACTACTGCACAAAATAGAAATAAAAAGTCTAGTAACAAAGTCATCCTATGAAGCCTTTATTGTCCTGATTGAAAAGAACCTGGGTTTTATATTTGCAAATTGAGGACTATATCAGGAGCCACCTAGCAGAGGCAAACACTAACAAGTAACTTTCCTGGAGATGGCATATTTTGCATGGGTGTGATGGATAAACTCTAAAATTGCAAGGCTTTTAGAGAGTTCATTTCAGGATTGATTCTTGTTATTAGGTCTTTCCTGTTTTATTAAATAGCATAATGGTGCCTTAGCATTGGGCCACCCTATTGGGCAGATTTTTCTGAAGATCAATGAAGTTATATTCTCTTGTAGTAATACTATGTAGACAAATAGATGTTTTCTTAATTCCTAATAATGATTCTATAAAAGTCCCAAGTTTATACATGTAATTTTGAGTCCTCTTAGTATGAAGGCTGCAATTAGGGCTCTGTAAACATTCACGTGACATGAATTAATTACACTAAGATAGAAAGTCTGCTTGAAAAATTTATGATTTATGATCAGGGAAAACATTCCTTTTAGGCTGGATGTGAAACTATTATCTGATAACTAAGAATGAACTGAGACTTTATTATAGGTACAAGGACAAAAAATTAAACTTTTACCGGGTTTATCTATACAAAATTTCAATACTAATGAGATACTGCAGCTAATTTGCCTCTTGACAAAACCATGCCAACTTAGAATAAGAATTATTGCTTCAAACACTTAATGACCCTGTGAAACTAGTAGTAGGTAATGAACGTCTAGTTAGGTAACTAGTCTTAAAGGAAACACATGCAAGCATCTCTGTTGTGACTCCTTATTTAATTTATGATTTGAATTTCTGATTGAACTTATTGTGGACTTTGGTAAAAAGATGCCTGGAATATGTCATGTGATCATGTATCTTAAAGGGGTACAAGAACTAGGACCAATGACAATAAGAGCAGAAGCAGAAGAGGAGCAGAGCAGTGTGGCAGAGCAGAGGGGAGCAGGAAGCAGCAGGCAGGCTTTTCTTACCATGGGACATGTTTTTTCTTAATGACAACAGAAAGCTAGTTCCTGCTTTTCTCTTAGGAATAAAGATTAGAATCTCTTTTCAAAGTGGGTATTTTCTTTCTGCAAGCTTAACTTTCTCTAGCTGACAGGGAGTTAATGAACTGTCACTTCCGCCCCCCTCCAGGGGGTGAAAAGGATCTGGGGAGGGGAAGGGACAAAAACTTCTTTATTTAATCCTCCACTGTTTAACAATTGGTTGTTTGCAGCTTCTGGCCTCATAGTAATTTCAAGTGAAGAATATTAAATTTTATATATACAATAGTTACTTAATAGTAAGCAACTTTTACCTCCACAAAACCAAGATTTGCCACCACCACCATCCTGCCCACTGTCGCTGACTATTCAGAGAGAAGAACTGGTTCTTGGATATGCTGATGGCAAGAATATGTTAAGCCATCATACATTATGACCAAGTTGGTTTTGTCCTAGGGATGTAAGGTTAATTAATCATACACAATTTAATGAATGCAATATAACATACAAATAAAAGAACAGAATCACATGCTCATAGCAATAGATGAAGAACAGTTCTTGACCAAAGTTTAACCTCCTTTCCTGTTAACCCCCCCCCCAAAATAAAACATGAATAGAATGAACATATCTCAATATAAAAGCTATAAATGTCAAACCATTAGCAAGTAATATGCTTACTGGAGAGAACAATAAGATCATCTCCTCTAAAATGTGGAATGAGACAGAATGCCACCTGGTTCACTGTTATTCTGTACAATGCTCAAAGTTTCAGTTAAAGCAATGAGACAATAGAGAAAAATAGAAAAGACACATAAGGCATGAAGAAGCCAACATAATCTTGTTTACAGATGAAATGATTCTATGCCTGAATGACACTGAAGACTCTACCAGAAAACTCTTATACCTGATACACACCTTCAGCAGAATAGCAACATACAAAGTCAACACATGACAATCAGCCTTTCTACATATTAATAATAAAATTGCCAAGAAAAAATGAGAAAAATATGTAATAGCTTCATAATACCTATAAAATTTGTGAATGATTAAACCCAATCAAGGTGAAAGACCAACAGACCTAGAAAGTTATCCTAAAATGTATATAGAAGCACAAAATACTACAAGTAGTCAAGTAACCATAAATAGAAAGGAGATGTTGGCGGTCACAATACCCAATTGTACTACAGAGGAGTAACAAAAACAGTACTTGCACAAAAATTACATAGACTATAATCAAGGACCAAGAAGTAAACCAATATAGCTTCAACCACCTAATATTAAACAAAGATGTAAAATGCATTTGTTGAATTAAAGCCTATTTAACGAATGGTGCTAGGAAAACTGGATGTCTGCATGCAAAAGACTGAAACAAGATCCATCCCTATTTACTTGCATGCAACTTATCAGTTGAAAGTTGATCAAAGATCTTAAGATTTTAAATTTTGAGGCTGCTAGATAAAAATACTTTAAGATACAGGCATAAGCAAGGACATTGTGAAAAGCCTCCAATATATTAAGAATTAATCTCAGGGACTGACAAATTGGATTCCATAAAATTATAAAGCTTTTACACAGCAAAGGAAATAAAATTCTGTGAAGACTCAGACTACAAATGAGTAGAAATTTTGCCAACTATGGATCAGAGAGGGAATTCATATCTAGAAACAAAATCAAACAAGAAAAACTTAAACTATTCCATCGATACACAAGATAACAGAAATTTTTCAAAAAAAGAAATGCGGGGTTGGGGATTTAGCTCAGTGGTAGAGCGCTTGCCTAACAAGCACAAGGCCCTGGGTTCAGTCCCCAGCTCCGGAAAAAGAAAAAAAAAAAAGAAAAACAAAAAAAATGCAAATTACCAAAAAATATTTGAAAAAAAAGTTCAATATTCTTAGACACAAAGGAAATACAAATTAAAACTGCTCTGAGATTCTACCCCACCCCAGTCAAAATGACTATCTTCTACAAAATAAATGGTCACAAGTGCTGGAGAGGATATAAGGAAACACTCATTCATTCACTGTGGATAACCATAGTGCAAGCCAGTGTGGAAGTTCCTCAAAAAACTAAAAATAGGACAATCATATGGCCCAGTGTTGCATGTAGCTTTAGCTCTGGGAATGGGCCATGCTCCCAGCACCCACACAGCTTCCCTTGAATCCACAGACACACACATAGCTGTTCCTCTTCTATTTATCTTTGAACACTATTGCTGGGTGCTACTATCTCCCACCTGTAAAAGTGTGCCCTTAACAATATTCTTATTTCTACACCTCCCGCCGGCCCTAAACTTTAGTTGCTAAGATACATCTAATCCCTGCGAAACACCCCAACCTCCTGCCTATAGGAGCAGCCACAAGTCCCCACTCCTCCCGAGGCCTCACATGGCTGCTTCATTCTTCTCTCTCCAAAGCATGGTGACCTCTCCTCCCTTGTATCTGTCTCTTTTCCTCCAGGGACCTGGAAGTCCCGCCCATTTCTTCTGCCCAACAATTGGCCCTCGGCTTCCTTACTGACAGATCAAAAGCCAATTGGGGAACAGGACCTTAGCATCAGCACCGCTCCTGTGCCTCAGCTACACTATTCCTGAGTATGTGCTCAATAAACTCTAAGCCACCACACCACAGAAATACATGCACGTCCGTATTTAGTGCTGCATTATTCACAACACCTAGGAAATGGAACCAGCCTAGGTGTCTATCAACAGAAGAGTGGATAATGAAAATAAAATGCTCATACACAATAGAATTCTATGCAGCCATAAAACAAAGTGAAAGTTATGATATTTGCAGGAATGTGAGTGAAATGTTACATGAGATAAACCAGATGTGGAGCAAATACTGCATGTTTTCTGTTATGTGCAGACTCTAGATTTAAGTGTGGCGAGGTTATTAAAGCATGAAGGAGGGTAGTGACTGTGAGGAAGAGCTCTTTGAGAGGTACAAGACAGAATATAAATGACACGAAAAACAACAAGCGGGAAATTTTAGGGAGCAAAGGACCAGCAAGAAGGGCTCGAGGGAACAATGAGGGAGGCACACAAAAACACAAATGAGAACAAGGTAAATGCATGTGTGTGTAAAAACACCAGGACAAAAACCCTTATTTTATGTTAACTTGGCAAAAATTCCAGCATGGATGGAATTCTACACAGACCTCAAGCCTATCTGAGTGACTATTGGCACTTGAGAGCTTCTGAGATAGTTTTCTTCAGGGATGCAGCCACTACACACTACCTATACGTCAATGGATGGCTCTACAACCACTTTACATTAAGGCAGCACTATAAGTGGGTTCCGTGGATTTAAAAGGAGCACACGGAGGTGGGACAGAAGAGCAGTTGGGGATGCATGGGAGAAATGGGAGGGGAGTGAGTCAGAGGTAGAGTTGATCCAAAGGCATCACATTCAAGTATGAAATTTTAAAATAATAAATTTTTAAAAGGAAAAACTGGCAACACATAACATTATTTATAGTACATAGTATATATATACATATATGCTTATTAATATTATATAGAGATCTAATGTCACCATTTTACACATAGACAATCAGTCTTCCCAGTGTTGAAGATCCTTTCCTTTATCTTTTTAGCACCTTTGTCAAACTAGGAATGTGAAGAGATTGCTTCAATTTAATACTAACCCATGTGACAGGACAACAACTGATATGGTACACAACCATGAAAAACAGCTTCTCCTTTAAGATTAGAAACACTCTTCCCACCCTCGGTCAGCACTGCTCTAGAAGTCCTCTCTATAGCAATAAGGCAAGGAAAAGAAATAAAGGCTCAACATCAGAAATGAAGATTTAAAACCAGCTCTCTCTGCACAGATGATAGAGCTTTGTGAAGAGGAAAACCTGAAGACACAAAAATTAGATCTAATAAAGTAAAGTAATATATTACATTTGTTTGGTAATGTTGAATTATGCAGATATCTGTATGCAGAAACTAAATATTTTTCTACACACTGGCAATGGAAACACAACCGGAGAAATGATCACATTGACGGTAGCATTATAGGTAATAAAATATTCAAAATTAACCAAGGAGAAAAATATTTGAATACTGAAAATTATGAAGCATCGCTGAATTAAGTTAAAGTCACATATAAATGGTAGAAGTTGCATATTCATGAATTGGAAGACTTGATGGTTTTGGTATCTATACGCCCAAACAAGCATATGTAGTCAATAAACCCCCCCAACAAAATTTCAGTGGCATTTTTATAGAAAAGGAAGAAATAATCATAAAATTCATATGGAACCAGAAAGCATCTTTGTCAGTCAAAGAAATCTTGAAAAAAAGAACAGAAGGGAATTCTCCCTCTCTGATCTAAAGCATGTGAGGCCAATACAGTACTACTATTAAGGCTTACAGCGAGAGGTCAGACATAACCAATCAATAACCTATGATGGAAACAGCCATTGGGCAGACAGTAGACTGCATGATCACTTAGGGTTTAAAAGCCCGAGCAACAAGAAAGTCAGATCTTACGTGGCAGAACTTACTGGCCTGTCTTTCCAGTGTGTTGGTATAGGGCAGCAAAGCCAGAAGGTGGGCTGGGACAGCCTGGAGGCCTCCTGGCTGAGCCACCTAGAGTCAGAGCAGGGTGGCCTGAGGCTAAAAGAAGAGCAAGAAACCCTGGGACAAATCCCCCTGCAGCTCCCTCATGGAGACAGCTCTGTAACTGTGCTCCTAAAGCAGAATTAAACAGAGACTAGCAGATGGCTGAAGCAGGGCTGGTCTGAAAACAGAATTCATTCAAGATTGGAAGCAGGACTGAGAGGCATACAGATGCTTCTCTTGGTGGAGAGAGTCGGTGTTTGAGTTATGATGCTCAGAATAATCTCTGGACTCTGGTATTTTCTTATCATCAGGAAAACATTTCATCCCCACCTCCGAAAAGTTTGAAACTCAGGCTCTGAACCCTAATTAAAGCTTTGGTGAAGCGTGGGGTCAGATATCTACAGATTAAATTTGCTCCGACTCCCACGATAAAATCCTCGTGGAATGGGTGTGCCCTTTGCTGAGTGCATTTTTTCATTTCAGTTTAACTTCTTTCCCCAAGATCCTAGCATACAACTTTTGAAGCTATAAGATATGCAAAGATGGCCGACGGCATGACTCGTGCATAAAGGAAAATTTACCCGCAAGACAGTACAGGGTGTGGCTTCAAGAAAGTAGACATAATAGAAGTGTGTTTAAAAAGGTACTGCGGAAGGTGTAAAGCCTGCGATAGGAATTTTCACAGAGAAGCACAAGCATGAGTAAAGACAGAGAAGACATCCAAGTAAAAAACGGATAATCACGATGTGGGGCATGTAGGTCGTACCACACGAGGAACCAGCACGGAACTGTCAAGGTAGAACATAGTCAACCCCTGGAAATCTCAAAACTTGAGACCAGCAGGAGTAGAATTAGCTCCTTCTGTTTGTGTGGCTGCCTCAGACATATGGTAGTCAGGTGACTCCCAACTAGGTGGTCATAGGCAGTCAGTCACACAGCACAGCACCTGGAACTCTTCCCATGTGGATACAGTTCTCTCCAGCATCCGAGCCGCAGCCAATAGAATGCATTTATCTCCCAAATCCTACCCTATTCCCCAAGGTTCGTATGAGTCCCAGTCCACAAGGAGTAAAGCACACAAGTTACCTCACCGGGGATCATCTGAGACCCGTTTCTGCTGACCAGTGGGTCGGGCTTCCTCCCTGAAGCACTCATAGTTGGATTTTTGGGCCCACCCGCCTGACCAGGCTCCCAGCACTAGCTAGCAGAGGCTCACATCAGTGTGACCCCGACATGGCCTCTACTACTTCAGTCACAGGAAGACAAGGACCCTAGCCATCTGCCCTGCACCGGACACCAAACCTCTTTACTTGTTTTTAAGAGCTGTAACACTTCCGGCATTTCCTGCGCGACCAGAGTTCTGTGGACCCTATTTATCCAGACTTTACTTCACCCTTGCCAGCCTGGTGAACAGTGGTACCAGATACCCAGGAGGGAAGAGGTGGACTGTGGACCCTATCCATTCTAGACTTTGTCCTGTCCTCTGGGAGCTGGTGTACTAGCAGAGGTGACCCTGCCTCTCCTCCTGAGGTGTCCAGACACTGCCACACACTGGGCTAAAAGTATGGCAGTGTCTGGAAGGGGCAGCATCCTGGCCTAGTTGGGAAGAAGAAGGTAGTGTGGGGACAGAGAAGGCCTTCTCTGACAATCTTAGTGTTATGGTTCTTTTAGGTGAAGGCCTTCTCCAGTGATCTTTAATGAAGCAGCTCTCCGAGACAATCAAAGCTTGTTCATGTTTCCTTATTCTGGATGGGTTTGAACACATGCACTTTATTCAGAGTGAACCAAGGTTTTATAGTTCTGGGGTGAGAATATCCATGAAGGGAAAAGGTCATTGGCTGAAAGCTAAGGCAGTGAGATGCCTCATTAGCATGGAGAGGTGTTCCGGGTGCGGCGTTCTGTGACTGACTACCTGTGACCACCCAGCTGGGGGTTGTCTAGTGACATGCTCTGAACCAGGCGTGGAAACAGGAAGAGAGTTAATCCCACTCCTGCCAGTCTCCAGTTTTGAGATTTCTGGGGTTTGAAGATGCTATACCTTGCCAGTTCTACTAGCTCCTCTTGTGGCATAGTCCGCATGTCCTGTAAGGAGAAAGATTCATTTTATGTATACCAGAAAATCCCATGCTGTAGAGAAAAGGGCACCAGTAACACAACAAGCAAAGTGTCCTAGGGCTTAGTTGGGGTTTTGCTGATGTGAAAAAATGCAGTGGCCAAAAGCAACTTGGGGAAGACAGGGTTTGTCTGCACTTACACTAATACATCCCAGTTCATCATCAAAGGCACTCAAAGACAGCAATCTGTAGGCAGGAACTGAAGAAAATGCCAGGTAGAAGTGATGGTTACTGGCTTGCCCCAATGGCTTCCTCATCCTGCTTCCTCGTACTGTCTGGGACCACCAGCCCAGGGATGGCACCATCCTCAGTGAGTGAACCTCTCCCATATCAATCATCAATCAGGAAGACAGGTGCCTCTCAAGCTAATCTGGTGCTGCATTTCCTTAATCTATTTTCCTTCTTCCCAAATGACTCAAGTTTGTGTAAAGTTGACGTAAATCTAGGCAGCACCATACACATCTGGCAGACACAGGTACAAGTTTCTGAGAGTCACACAGGACATTACTCCAGTGACATACAGATGTGCATCTCTGTGGTGTACCGTCTGCCAGGGAAGCCCACCTGAGCCCCACGGTGTAGAGTTTTCATCAGTCAGTCACTTAGAAACCCTCGGCTAGCACTAACCACACTAACTGCGCAACAACATACGACCACACAAACTTGGCTTGCAAACGCTTGTGGCAACTTTCTCACAGTCACCAGAGACTCAAACCAGCCTGATACCCATTAGGAAAATGAATGAGCCACCTCTGTCCTTGAAACCTTTCTAAATGAACCCCTGAGACATATATCCATTTCTCTAGTAAGAGTGTACCAGTTCAGAAAAACTCAAAAGTTGGTTTTGGAAAGTATATCCACGAAATTTTACTGGGACGCATTTGCTTGCTTCTTTAGTTTGATTTCAGGACTGAGGGCCTCATACATGGTAAGTACTGTACCACAGCGACACGGTCAGAGCATGTTGTCGCTGTTAGTAGTATACTTATTCATTTATTCATTCATTTATTTGTTTATTTCGAGATATGAAAGATGCAATTTTAAAGAATATGAAAGAGGGCTGAGGATATAGCTTAATGATTTGCTGGGCAAACAAGAGGACCAAAGTTTGGATTCCCCAGAAAGCCATATATGTTTCATGTAGGCATGGTGGCCTACCTGCCTATCATTCCAGGGGTGCCCAGAGGAAGTTGATTAGTAGCACTAGCCATATCTTAGCATTTGATCATGAAACCCTGCCCCAGTGAGTACAGTGGAAGGCTGACAAAGATGATTGCCTACAACCGCCTCAGGCCTCCACACAGGTACATGTGCACACACACATATACACACACACACACACACACACACACACACACACACACGTGCACATGCACACACCACATGAAAGTGTGGAAGGAAGGATTTTAAAAGTGTAGATATAAATTAAAGTGTACCTAAATATAAAATTATAAAGAATACCTAGTGACACCGCTCACTGTTGCCTGTGGGAAAAGCCCATGCTTTCAAGGGATCTTAGCATGTGCACGGTCAAGGGTAAAATGTCTTCCATGATCATTAAGTTATAAGCTGGAAATTGGCTAGCTGGTTGCAAAGCTCTTAGGTCAGGCCAGATTGTGCCTGGTAGCTAATTTCCCTTGAAGTCAGGCCAGCAACAGAGCCAGTGTACCATTCCAGCAACCAAGCCAGCTTGGAGAGAGATTTTTTCAACACCAGCTGCAGGTCTGAGACTCGGATGTGCTTTGTACCGAGTCAGAAACTGCACTTCACAGCTGTGGGACAGCTCACCTGCACTTGGCACTGTAAGATAAGTGACGGGCATTTGACAGAAAGGTGGGGTGAGAAGACAGGTCACGCAAGGGCCGTGATCAGAGGACAGCATCTCTCTAAAGCACAAGAAGAAAAAAGGCATGCGTGGCTTTCCAGCTGGCCACCCGACTGGTTTGGTCTCCAGCCACAGCTGTGGGAAAGCTGGCAGTAATGACAACTGACTGTGCTGTGAGCTTAGGTCAGGGAGGGCCTCAGTGACTGGATAGCATCGATGGCTGATGCTTGCTGTGGGCCAGTCCCTGCACGAGTGCTTTGAACCCATTATCATCTTTATTCTTTCAGTGAATTAGTTAACTGTGTGACAATTTCATAGAGGCAGAGGAAAACAGGAGTTCAAATTAAGTCATTTTCCTACGTTCCCTCATGGACGTTCCTCTAGCTCAGTGGGGAGAAGGTGGGACTTCCTGTGTCTCTCACCTTCCCCAGTCTTCAAGCAGAGAAATCACACTGAGCACCTGACTGCACAGCTGCTGTTAAGACTGAGCTCCTAAGACATCTGTCCATTAGGATGTGACATGTGACTGCTTAAAATAGAACTGGATGTCGAGCCCGAAGTGCAGATATCTCACAATGTGTCTGTATCTGTTTGAAAAGCACTCTGAACCTGGGATCCGTTTACACTATCTCCAAACATTTTTTTTTGTCCCCTGTACATCAGTGTTGCCCAATCAGAGTGTCTCCAAGGGAACTCTTCTTCCTGGGCACTCCCTAAACAGAAGAAAATTGCCCCTTAAGAGCCATAGAGGCACAACGCAACAGGGTTCTAATTGCACATGGACGTTGAAAAGAGAAATGGAGCCTTCTTGGTGTTTGACCAGTTTGCAATTACCAAATTAGGCTCTGCACAGCTAACGGCCCACGGACTGAGCCACACACTGCTGCTGACCAGTGTTCTTGAGAAAGCATTGCCACCGAGGAAAATTAATCTTGATGTGGGCATGAACATCCTCGCCCCTCCCCCCCTTGGCTATTCATTTTCCTGGGTAAGGGTTGCAGATCCTATCATTTTCTTCTTCATCTAGTGAAAAGAAATTGCAGCCTGCTCCTGGGCCAGAGAAACTCATAGTTGTTGGAGGTAACGACTGTGTGTACTTGGAGCCCATCATCATCTTTACTGTGATAAAAATGTGCATAGCTCATGTGTGAGCACAGCTTCACTGGAGTCCGGAGAAGGGAGATGATATGGTGTGTGCCCTCCGCAGTGTTTTCTGACCACAGTCGGCTCTACAGCATTATCAAACGTATAGCCTTCCTGAAACAGAAGATTAGACAAAAGGAATACCTCAAGGAATGAAAGGGGGACATTGTTAATCATGTTAAAACAACAGATACAACTAGGCCTGACCTGGTAAAATTGGACATGGTCTTCTGATGCTTGGGGAACAGCCACTGATAGAAGGTACAATGGTCTGAACTTACAGGTCTCTCCAAAATTTATATATGGAAGGTCCGACTGCTGTGTAATGGTATCTGTAGGGAGATAATTGAGTGTGAGGGAGTAACTCTCATTTATTGGATCAATGTCTGTGGTGGTTTGAACATGCTTGGCTCAGGGAGTGGTACTATTAGGGGTTGTGGCCTTGTTGGAATAGGTGTGACCTTGTTGGAGGAAGCGTGTCACTGTGGGGGTGGGCTTTGAGACACTCCTCATAGCCACATGTGAGCAGTCTTCTGTTTGCCTTCAGAACAAGATTTAGAACTCTCAGTTTCTCCAGTGCCAAGCCTGCTAAACTTCAGCATTGGTGATAATGGACTGAACCTCTAATCCTATAAGCCAGCCCCAATTAAATGATGTCCCTTATAAGAAATGCCTTCGTTATGGTATCTATTCACAGCAATGAAACTCAAACTAAGACAGAGTCCTTACAAGAGAACTACACTTCTTTCAGTACGTATTCAGGAAGCAAGCAGCTGACCATCTGGAGACCAGGAAGAAGGTTCTTACCAGACACAAACTCTGTTCTTCAAGGGTATTGATCTTAGACTCCCTAGTTTGCAAAACTGAGGGAAATAAATTTCCTTTATTTAAGTCATCTGTCCACTGCTGAGACACAATGGGAGCTGAAAAGAGGAGGAGGGGGGAGGAGGAGGAGGAGGAGGAGGAGGAGGAGGAAGAGGAGGAGGAGGAGGAGGAGGAGAGAAAGGGTCACCTTTAAGATGACTGGTTCGCTGAACTATATAAGTCATGTTAGCCTCTGTCTGTATGATGTAAGAGCTTGCAAGAGAAGCTTAGAGGATTCCTGCATAGTTGCTGGTAGGTTAGGTCATACTGGGTGGCTAGAGAATGTGGAGTCTGACAGCAGCATAAGATAGTGATGAAGAGCAACTCAAGAAGAGACAAAGGCAGTCTGGGACACTGCCTTTTCCTTAGACCTCTTTATATCTGGGTTGACCACTACAGAGCGATGCCCACTTTCATGTTGGTTTTCTCACCCAGTAATGTTCTTGATTAGCACCTCCACAGAAATTCCCTGAAGTATGTCCTCTGGGAGATCTCAGATGCTGTCAAGTGACAATCAAGACAAACAACCATACCACACTAGGTTTTAGTTCTTTCCTCCTCCTCCTCCTCCTCCTCCTCCTTCTTCTTCTTCTTCTCTCCAGTATCTTCTTAATTATGAAAGGAAAGGAAGTGTCCAAGCTCACAAAATCTCCCACCCCTGTACGTACTCTAGACCCTTTGCATCCTGGTATCTCAGTGTTTTCTAAAGTCATGCAACAACTTTTCAAATATCTTTTCATGAAAAAAATGACACCTGATTATATACTTAAATTTTTACATTGTTGTCTGATAAATGATGGTAACTTTTGTTACCAAAAGTTGTGTTGAAAAGGTAACCACAGTTGGAGATAACTTTTCTCTATAAGCACACTCAGAAGAGGAGTACACTTAGCCCAGAAGAGGAAAGAGAGAAAAAGAATGAGGATGTGAACCACAGTACATGTGGTGGGGGATCTGTGGTGTGGAGAGGGTATCTGAGGTGTGCTAAGAGATCTGTGATGTGGTGGTGGGATCTATAGTGTAGTGGGGGGAACTGTGGTATGGTGGGGAGTCTGTGGTGTGGTGGGGGGAAATCTATGGTGTGGAAGGGGATCTGTGGTGTGTGTGGTGGGGATCTGTGGTGTGTGTGGTGGGGATCTGCGATGTGCTGGGCTCCTTCCTGGGTGTTATCACATTGGGATATCCTACCTAAGGAAGAGGAGACACCAATATACACTGCGTCTGGATTGATCCCTGACTTTGCCCAGAAATCTCATTCTGAATTGAAGTTGATGTGTAAACAGACGAAGCTTACTAGACTGGCAATGTTTTGGAGATAGAAATGATACTACACTGGACAGTGGCAGAAGCTTGAGAGGAGCATTCTGGTCTCATTATCATATCAAGTAATTGATGTCTTGGAACTTGGGTCACCCCAAATATACAGCACATACAAATTAACGGCAAACCTCTCCTTCGTTACATTCATCTCATCCCCTCAACCTCCCGCCCACAACTCACCTTTTACACCTTCCTGATTCCTTCACCCTGTCACCACAACAGCCAAATCCCACAATAGTTCCCCCCACTCAAGTCAGCCTCAGCTCTCCTTCCTAATTGTCTTCCTCCCTGCTTCCCTGGATATCAGTGTCTGGAATGAATGACTGCTGTTTGAGAACACAGGAAGGCCACTCATCCTCTAGAGTGGATGAGCAGAGGGCCATGGTTATGGCCTAACAATACCAAGTCAAGCTGCAACTTCAGAGGAGCCAGAAGATGCCTATGGGTGCTTGGCAGAGCTGCTGACACCTGAGGAGCAGGTGACAGACTTGAAAGCCATTCATTCTCAGCTCTGAGTTTGATTTGCTCCGAAAGGAAAATATGCAGGTAATAATGCTAATTGGTGCAACTGAGAAGGGGCTTCCAACATCAGAAGCAAGGCTGAACACCTCAGAACATATGTGGCCTCACATGAATATCTTTTAAATAGAATATGCAATTTTAAAGAAATATGAGAAATAGCACTTACGCAAAGTGACATCTTCTGGAATTTCTGATACACATCCCAGAGAGTAGACTTCTTATTCCGAACACTTTGAGGGTCATTAAGAATGAAGACACTGATGATGCTGATACACACCTCCACATTAATGATGAGCTCATCAATCCCCGTGGACCTCTTCCTGGATTCTCCTGAAGCTCGTACCTGCTGGGAGATGATGGAGTACCAGGCAAAATGAAAACCGCGGTGCTGATTTATGACCTCTTTCATCACTCAAGGGAAGGACTCAAGAATTCGGAATATTAAATTTTTTATCTAATTCACAGGACTAGATTAAACGTTAAGCTCCATGATAGAAGAAGCTGGAATTCATTAGTGTCAGTATTCATATAAATTGCTTGTGATAAGGAACAATGGAATCATGGGAAGTAGATACGATACATCATCATTTCTCTTCATTTACTCCACCTGAGAGGTGGGCCAGGAGGAAGACACGGTGTACATTCGAGAAACGTGGGCAGAGTGGTGATTAAATTATATCCATCTCCCTTTCAAGTAGTAAGGAGATGTTCCAGGCACCCGAAATTCAAATTCTTTGTTCAAACTAACCAAATGCTTCCCCTCAAAGCAACAATCTGACGACTGGAGAGATGACTCAGAGGTTGGGAGCAACTGTTTATCATTAAAGCACCAGAGGCCAGAGGTTGGTTCCCAACAACCATCAAGTGGCTCACAACCACCTGTAATTGGTTCTAATCCCCTCCTTTAGCCCCTGTACGCATGTGTAAACACCCAAAGACAGACATACAAGCACACGCAGGTGTAATTAAAAACAAAAAGAAATCTTTGTTTTAAAAAGGGTCAATATCAGGGGTTGGGGATTTAGCTCAGTGGTAGAGCGCTTGCCTAGCAAGCGCAAGGCCCTGGGTTCGGTCCCCAGCTCCGAAAAAAAGAAAAAAATAAATAAAATAAAATAAAGCAACAAAAAGGGTCAATATCTTTTTGGTTTGTTTTTTTTTCTATAACATAATCTTTCACTTTGACTACGTGAATGACCAAGGTTATTTGTCAAAGGCAGAAATACCAGTATTCTCGCACTCTGTGGAGTTTGGGTTCAGTCATTACTGGGCTGTGTTCACTCACACGGAGAAGTCATTCTGATTGCTCCAGCCGTACAGGGTGAGGCCTGGTGATCGCCACAGCAGGCCTTCCCTGTCCTTTGCAAGGATGAGGATGTGGCAGCAAAGCCAAGAAGAGTCCCGAACCAGAGGCATCGAGAGCACCGCCCCCAGATGATAGGGAGGGTAAGGCAAAGCTGCTATGATAGAGAGGGAGATGCCGCTTCATACTTATTTTAGTGCCTGTCCTGCTGCTATGATAAAATATCCTTAAAATCGGGTTTGTTTTGGCTCACAGTCCCAGACAGATAAAGACCATCATGGTAGGAAAGGCCCTGCAATGGTCAGAAAAGGCAGCGGCAGGAACAGAAAGTAGGCTCAGCACATTATCATCCACACACAATGGAGAGTGGCGAGGGAGAGAAAGGTGAGGGAGGGAGAGAGGGAGGGAAGGAGAAAGGGAGAGAGAGAGAGAGAGA
Source organism: Rattus norvegicus (assembly GCF_021556685.1). Taxonomy (NCBI): domain Eukaryota; kingdom Metazoa; phylum Chordata; class Mammalia; order Rodentia; family Muridae; genus Rattus; species Rattus norvegicus. The sequence continues at coordinate 18,826,268 of NC_141541.1, read as the reverse complement.
GAGAGAGAGAGAGAGAGAGAGAGAGAGAGAGAGAGACAGACACAGACACAGACACAGACACAGAGACAGAGAGAAAGACAGAGACAGAGACAGAGAGAAAGATAGAGAGAGAGACAGAGAGAGACAGACAGAGAGAGACAGACAGAGAGAGAACAGGAAATAAATCAAGGCTATAAAGTCTTCCCATAATACACCTCCTCTACCTCCTAAGGCTCCACAACCTCCCAAAACAGCACCACTGGGCATCAATTGTTCAAACATTTATGGGCAACATTTTTTCATTTAAACACTACAGCAATGCTGGAAAAAATAGCAAGTGTGATCATTTATCACCAATATAAATGCATCTAAATATTATCATTATTTATAGATTTCTTATACATCTGCTATGCCTGGTGCTAGGACTGAGACACCAAGTAAACAAACCAGGATTCCTCCATTAGACAACTAAAGCCTAAGGAGACGCATACTTAAATAGCGTGGGAGGTGTGAAAACGTGGAAAGGACAAAATGCTGTGGGCATCCCATACATGTGGGAGCCCTTACGTGTCTGCACAGAAGCATGGCCATGGACAGAGCCTTAGGATGGAGAGAAGGTCAACAATGAATCAGTGACCAGCAGGGCAGAAGCCACTGCAGAAGGAAAGGCAAGAAGCCAAGTACACACCTCTCCCTCCTACCTAGATGACTGCCAACAAGTTAGAACTACACATGCTACTGTACGGGCAGCAGTGTTGGAAACAAGCCCTGTGAAGGTGCTGGCTTGTTCAGAAGTTGTGAACCCTTCATGAGGAGAATGTGGCATGGCCATCATGATAACACACACCTTTAGTCTGTCAGTTGAGCTTTGAGACACTTGCTGAACTGCACACTCAGCCTTGTGCAAACTGCGGTAGGTGAATCATGGCAACACCACTTTAATGTTTTGATGGCAAAAATCAATTAACCATGAGAGAGCATCACATGACTGGGAAAATAAATTCCAGTGCAGCTCCCCTCTGTGACACCATGGCATCAGGCCATCACGGGAAGGCTCTTCATATTCAGGTTAGCCCGGATTCCAAGATGGAGAGTGGGGGCTGAACCACCATTTTTATGAACAAAAGGAATCAATATAAGTATTATGTACGTCACTGTGGTGTAGACTTGGCTGAGATAACTGGATATGTTTACCACCGCTAAAACATACATCTGGATGTGCTTGTGGGGGTGTTTCTTGGAAAGACTAGCAGGTGGACCAGAGAGGCTTGAATAAGGATCCACCTTAACTAATGTGGGCAGGCACCACCCCAAACCATGAGGGTTTGCACAGGACAAAGGGGTAACACGGGATGGGCAGCCTCCTTCTTCTAGAGCTGGGACATCTTTCTTCCCCCTCCCATGGAAATCAGATCTTCAGGTTCCTAGGAACATTCCTAGAAATGCCTGTTTCTCTAAGCTGCAGACCAAGAGTTGCAGGACCTTCTGACCCAGCCTGGGTTATAACACTGGCCTTCCTTATTTGCCCTTTTATGCATGGCATTTTTTGCAACTCAATAACCTTTAAAATGTCATGAACTGGGGCAGCGAGATGGCTCAATGGATAAAGGCATTTGATCCAAAACTGACAAGCTGAGTTTTAACCTCAGGACCCACAAGGTAGAAGGAAAAAACTGACTCCCACAGCCAGTCTCTTAGTTCCACTTGGGCATGCGCTACACACACACACACACACACACACACACACACACACACATATGTGCATATACACACAGTAAATATGAAAATAAAAATATTGAAGAATTAAAAAATAAAATTAAATGTCATAAGCCAACTCTTGCAATGACTCATTCACATTTACTTCTTCCGTGTGCCCTGATGATTTAGTTTCTCTGAAAAGCCTTGACCAGTGCAACGATGCCTCATACGATGTCTGTGAATAGACATAAACAACACTTAAGTATTCTGTATATTTGAGAGGAGGGCCCCTGGGGGCAGGTACAGGAAGAGGAGGCAGGCCTGCTACAGTGCTTTGCTGTGTTAACCATATCATCTGTGATCTCTCCTATTGAGTATAATTAGAGTGCTTGCTTTTTTATTGCTCGTTTGGGTATTTTGAGGGTTTTGCTTGGTTTTTGTCATCTGTTTCTGGTTTCCTTTCATAGTGTCCCATGATGTAGCCCAGGCTAGCCTCAAGCCTATGGTCCTCCTGCTTTAGCTTCCATAGTGCTTGGATTACAGATATGCACCACCATGACCAGCAACTAGACAGCAGTGTATAGTACGTCACTTGTTTGCACCGTGTCCCCACACTGTCCCATCAGCTGCTTTGGAACATTTGCCTCCTTGAAGCAAATGACATAGGAGACCCCTGCCTTCTGTAGATATGGCCAGTTCAGATACCACACTAGGATTATTGAGTTTCCGCTGTGGTGACCGCCTGAAACAAAAATATTGGGAGAAGAGCACAGGCTACATGCAGTTAGTTGAGTAAAGATTGAAATAAAAAGGCAGCTTTAAGCCACATTCCATTGATTTTTAATAACATATTAAGTATGTGGCAAATAATTGTGACATGTGCAGTTGTAGAAGAAGAAACAGGCTGGAGATAAAAGTCTTTGATGCCAACCTGTTTTCAGAGCACTGATCAGTCAGGAAAGTAAGTAGCTTTTTAACTCTTTCCCTTGGTACATTCCCAAGTGTGGGATGTCTGGGCCATACGGTAGATCTAATTTTAGCTTGTTGATGAACATGCATACTGGTTTCCATAGTGGCCACACCAGTGTACACTCTTCCCAACAGTACAGGAGACACTGCTCAGCACAGGCATGGTAGCATAACAGCCACGGCAGGGGCGTCCAAGCTCGATGGTCATCATCAGGTGGAGTTTTAAAAGGTGGCACATACACACCACAGAGTTTCATTCAGCCCCAAAGAAGAATGGGATTGGGACACCTGTGGGAAAATGGATCAATTAGTCAGTGGAGTAAGCCAGATTAGATAATATCAAACCTATCGCTGTGTTCAATGGAAGTTCAGTAACTAAAACTTTGAAAAAGAATTCTTCCCAGCCCCAGCCATACTAGATGCCTTCCGTCTGTAGCAAGCAATGTCTCCAGGCCACGTGCACCCATCCAGTAAGGTAGCTGAGGGACAATTTCTGACTCATCTCCAATGACAATCTACTCTTAGTTAAATCTTTGTTTTTCTCTTTCTTCTTTTCTAGTTCCCCTATGTCTGAGCTGCCCAATTATTGGATGTAGACGCATGGCCAGAAGAAGAAAAGGTTCGTCCGTATGCACTGGCCGGGCTCAGCTGGCACTCAGTACACTGAGGAGGGCTGAAAGAGGGTGCACTGAACCCCGCAGTGTCCATTGCATCCCACACTATGTTTTAATGGTGCATTTAAAAGCCTTTCATTCTAATTACTGTGCTCACCAGGGAGCAGACTGCCACAGTTCCCTGAAACCAGGAAGGAGAGATCACGAATCAGCATAGCCTAGAGATGCCGCCTGAAAATGAAATCAAGCACGAGAAGGTGAGAGAGTGCAAACATGCACTCAGATGATCTCAGGAGTTCTAGTTACAGCGCTTCCACATCCAGATAAGACTAGTTCTGAGCCTCCCTTCCATCCCAGAGTGATAGAGCAAATGAGGAAAGTCAAGATATCTGGGGAGCAATTAATAATCATGACCGTGAAAAGGAAACATGGATCAGACTGCAGGCCAGACCCCAGCCACTTCTAGGAACAGGGAGAGTCTGAGCTCAGGATGCTTATGGCTGTAATGGAGAGGTGCTTCCTAGACACGCAGGGACTGCACATTACTGCTGTGGGGGATTCACCAGAGAAGACTGCTCAGACATGGGTTTAAGCCAATAGAAAGCCTCTATTAGCTGGCCGGTGACTATGTGGGGTGTCCAGGATCTCAGTGCAGCACTGAGCCTTTCTCAGGGTCCACTTTTAAATACAAAAACCATGGTCTGAGTTGCCATACTTCAGTTAACATGAGCAGAAGCAGAACGACAGTAGCTAAAAGGCAAGGTTAGTACAGAGACTTTGCCAGGACTGCGGACTTTGATGGATTAGGTCTTTGTTTTAGTTTTGGCAAGTGGCGTCGAGTTTTACAGCCTGAATGGAACTTCCACCGTGAAGTCAATTGTGCTAAGAACTTGGGGCCTACTAAACGGTGTATGGGGCTGTTACATTAGGACTGTAAGGACCCTGTTGATGACAGGCTGAAGACAGTAAGATGTTTCCAAAGCCGGCATGGAAGTCACACCACAAGGCATCCTTTGCACATTTATGTTTCATGAAAGGCAATATTTTGGGTTCTATATTTTTTAACAAATGGAGAAGAATGTCTCTAGTTCTCCAAGTTGCTGACCTTTTGAAGGGATCAAACCAGGACACCAACCTAGAGATCTGATATTTCCCCAGAAAGACAGTCAAGAAGGCACAGTGGGGGCTGGGAATGTGGTTCAGTTAACAGAGTCCTTGCCTGGTATGCATGCATGAAGCCCTGAGTCCAGTGCCAGAGCAGTATAAAACAGGTCTTGTGGATACGTGCCTAAAATCCTAGCACTTTGGTCCAGACAGAAGGATCAGAATTCAAACCCAAGCTCTTCTGCTGTATCAAGAATTTGAAGCCAGCCTGAGTACACCGAAAAAGCAGATAATCCTCCTTTACTTTTTCTGTTGCTGTGACAAAGAACGTGAAGGATGGACTCATTTGGCTTACCTACCCTGACCAAAATCATTAACTAAGGGAAGCCAAAGCAGGAAGTTCAGCAGGGCAGGAATTGAAGCAGAGGCCATGAAGGAACATTGCTTACTGGTTTGTTCATCGCGGCTTGTTCCTCATGACTTTCTTAGTCTGTTTTCTTATATAACCCAGGATTGGTTCTCAGGAATGGTGCCATCTACAACGGACTGGACCCACATCAATCATTAATCAACAATGTGCCCCAGAGACTTGCCTTAGGCCGATCTGATGGAGGCAGTGTCTCCATTGAAGGCCTCTCCTCTCAGCTGCAGATGACTCTACCTTGGATAAAGCTGCAAAATTAAACTAACCTGCATGAGGGCTAGGGTTGGGGGACACATAATGACTTGAGAGCTGTGTGCTATAGCTCTTCCGCAAAGCAGCACAACCAGACACTGTGGTCTAGGATTGGCTTGTATGCATACCTTTATTGTGGGTGAGCTTGTACACATAAACTTTACTCAAGATGGACAATGGCTGTATATTAACCTTGAAGAATGGGAAGGGATTTTCAGGATGGATGAAATCATTGGCTAGAATTTGAAGTACTATGAATGCCTCATTTATATGGAGATGGCCTTGCAGGAATCCCGGGTACTTTCTGGGTCAGTTCTTATTGGGAAAGAGGAAGTTGAAATTGTAGGACTACATAACGTTCCTCAGGTAGAAGATTGGGAGTCGGGCTCACCAAATCAGGCAGAGGAGAAGAAGCTCCGCTAAGAAAAGGGAGTCCTCCATATTGCGCTATACTCAGACAGAGGAGCTGTCCATACATGGTAGACTGACTTTAAGTAGGGAGGAGCAACAACAGATGAACGGACTTTGCATCTCTTGATGAAATGCTTGAATCATCCTCCTTAGGATAAAGAAATCCTATAACTCCAGAACATAGTGCATCCCATGACATGAGGACCTTTTGTCTAACAAGGTGTCAGTGTCCTACTGGTAAACACCTTAGATGATGTTTCTATATTCTGGCCTCTTAGTGTTGGTGCCTTATACATGCTTTCCCAAAACAGACTAGGGCTACTACATCCATTAGCAGGGTTCTGTGGAGTAGACCACGGGCTGACTCCAAGGCTAGGCCGTAGAAAGTACTTTGCTGACTCATGTCATCACAGATTTGCTCCTGTAGACGAAGCTGGTCACAGTGCTGTGATAAAGTCTTACAGAAAGGCTCAAGTCACGAAGAACTGAGAGTTCTCACCAAAGTCAGAACCATCTTGCCAGACCTTGTCAGAGACCTTGGAAGCGATGCCTCTACCCCAAGAAGTCTTCAGACACAGCATCTGCAGGCCACGTGCTGATTTTCCTCATAAGAGGCCTCTCCTTGGACAGAGTGCAAGGGAAAACGTCCCCAAACTCATAATCAAAGGAACCAGTAGGTGGATATTTATGGTTGGTTCTGGCCAGTTTAAAGAAACAACAGATGATGAAGACAGGAAAGGAAACGAAAGGAGAAAGGACCATTCTCAATTAAATTAACATTCCAAAAAACATACCAACCAAAGGTAATGAAACAAACCTCACTAGAATTCAGAAGAGGAGACCGCAAGATGGATGTTAGGGATGTAATGCAGGAAACATGGATACGGGCACTGGGTCAGTGTTGGCGTGTTAAGTGCGATGATGGTACTGAGGGAAGCAGACTAATGAGTTTGCTCTTAGGAAACACAGGCTTGAGTACAGGGGATAGAATGTCATGGTGCTCTCGGTACAGAACACTTTGGAATGCAGTCTATAAAGAGAGATGAGATTGTGTAAAGCGAGTCTTGGTGGGAGTTTGGGCATTTGTTCTATTCTTTTAGCTTTCCTGTACATTAATGTCTTCAAAATAAAAATTTGAAAGGAAATAGGCTTGCAATTTAAACAGTAATTACTTCTCAAGAATATAAGCTAATGACACAATTATAAGTTGGCATGAACATTAAACTATAAGAATTCCCATTGTTACCTTTTAAAGGGTCAGGATGCAATGTTTCACATAGTTATTCAAATACTGCTTTCATTCTTAATGAGATAGAATATTTCTGTGTAATCCAGACTGGCCTCAAACTTTCAACCCTCAGACCCTAGCTGCATAGGGTCTGGGATTACCTGCCGTGAGTCCCTTGGAGGCAGGGACAGGAGATCTCTGGGGGACAGGAGATCTCTGGGGGACAGGAGGTCTCTGGGGCTCCCTGAGTAGCTAGTTTGGTTAAGTTGATGAGCTCCAGGTTCTGTGAGACCCTGTCTGAAAACCTAATTTAGAAAGCGATTGAGGAAGGCACCATACATTGGACTTCTGGCTTCTATGGGCACCTACATTTTTGTTCCCATATCCACACCAAAAAACATGTACACATAGACCCACACACACATACACAGGTTGTTAAAAAGAATCCCGGTCCAGCCATTATAAGGTTGCCTTCCCCATGGAATTGACTATGTCGGAAGAAGAATGTAGCTTCATTTCTGTCTGCCTCAGTCTGATTTACTGTGAAGATACATGTGCTCTACTAGCCTGGGGTGCCTGCCCATCATGTTTCCTGTTTACACATTAACAGGAGTACTCAGGGCTTTCTATTTGGTGGTCTGTTTCACTGATCTTATAGTTACCCACTCACTAAGTCAAGCTAGGTCTATCACAATATCTTTTAAAAGAGTCTTGATTTCTAAAAGAGCAAATTTCCTACTCAGATCTTGATCATTTCTTGATTTTAGTAATTCCCAAACGAATTTTAGAACCATTTATTGAATCTGAAAAAACAAATCACCTTGAGATTTCTATTGGAATCAAAATAATCTCTAAACAAATTGGGGAAATTTTATATTTTAACAGTATCAACTCTTTGAATTTAAACATCATAACTTCTCAATTTATGTAGCTTTGCTTTCATTTCTTCGTTATATTTATCCTTCCTCGGGAAGCCCTCGACATTGTTGTAAGCTTTGTCAGACACAGAGCATCCTAGTCCCTGAAGCTTTGCTCTTCAGTGTCTCCTGTGGCTATAACATACCTGTCACATGGTTTCCATCACATGGTTCCCACCCCTAGGCTCACTCACATGAGTATGGCCTGGGAAGGCCATCCTGGAGACAGGACGCAATCCGTGTCATTTGACCTACAGCTTGCTAACTCAGGCTGCCTGGCCAGTGTCTCCTGTCTCTGCCTCCCCAGTGCTGGGGTCAGAGGCACATGGAGTCTCCATGCCCAGCATTTTACACAGATTTCAGGAACTGACCTGAGGCCCTCACCATCTCCCCACCTGGACCATTCTTCCTTTCCATTTCTTCCTCCTTTCTCTTCCACTCCTCCTTTTTTTGTTTAAATATTAGAAAGAATTTGTTTTTGGAGTTAGCTTGTGTGGAGAAAGGTTTTGTTACTTGATTAAATCTAAGTGGTTTTCGCTGGGTTCAAGGTGTTGTTACTTTTGATGAATTTCACGTCTCTGTTGCTTCATTTATATAGTTTTGTGTCTTCTTACACTGCGTTACTGACTCTCTGAAGCAGCTATGTAAACATCACCCTCAATTTCTATTATTATTTGTTCCTCTACACTTTTCCACCTTTTGTATCTAGCCTGGGGTCTTGTACCATGACATTTTCAGTATTTGTATTTTTGTGAGGGAAAGTTGGTCCACCCAATCCTTTTCCCATGATTGCTTCCCTTTTATAATGCCAGCTGATATACAGAGGTGTTAGCACGCATCTCTGGTTACAAGCTCCTCTGCTTTCAACTGATAGTGCAGCCTGTTGGAAAGCAACCTGATTCGCCAAGGTCCTCGGCTATTCAACTGTGAATGTGTCATTTACTTTCACAAGACTGTAAACCTTAACCACACATTTTTTTTTCACTTCAAAACTTGCTTAACATTTATTTTAGGAAACTTTATTTGTTCACTTTGGCTGTTAAATATGTTTGTTAAAATAAATTGGTTTTACTCACCCTAAAATGTACTCACTAAGTCTGTAGTTAATGAACCCATAACTCTCTTATTCTTAAAGCTGAATATTAATGATCACGCTACTTTATATATACTTAATGGTTTTGATCGTTAATGAAAAACCACCAGAATCTAGTGAATTCTTTCTCTGGTATCTGCTTGATGTAAACAGTACCTCTAGCAGATTTAAATGAAGATTATTTCTTCTCTGAGAAGGCTGACTGTATTTGAACCAAAGGTCTTCCAAAAGGAGATGCAGAGTAATCCAGACGGGCGAGCTAGCTGACATTATGTAGGTGACATTTTTTAGTAGCAGTTGGTAAAGTGGCTCCAGGCCAAATCTGTACTCTCTGCTTTGGTCACTGCTTTGATATCCTGTGTAGAATGACCCTAAAAATTACATGTGAAAATGCCATCTCGCTGCCTGGACCTCCGGATGGTAAGAAGACTGGAACCATATCGAAGTAGCCACCCACATGTGAACACAGGAGGCTCTGGGTGGAGGGAGATCAGAGGGTGTCTAGAGTGTGGGAATGAGACACACTGGGACCACTGAACAGATGACAAGCTTCTAAGAGTCCCTGGCTGGACAGAACAGATCTGGGGCTTTCATTATTCAAACGGTAATTAAAACCACTGGGAACAAGGTAGCCCAGAAAGCAGGCGATCATGTCTTTTTCTCTATTACAAAGCTGATATTCAATGCTCTGTTATGATGGCCCAAATCTCTAATTGCAAAGAGGTATCTCGTCAGAGGAGCGCTTCCCCGTGGCCCACTGTGAAAAGGTGCATGGGTGCTCTGGAAATGAGGAGCGACTTATTTTGTCACCAAGCCCCAGAGCAATCAGGTGAAGGTTGCCCTCTGACCCTGCTTCCTGGCCAGTGAGTGCTAAAAACTGCTGCCCTTCATAAGGCAAAGCACACAATCAGCTGGCAGCCAGCCACCCTTTACAACCAATGGAGAGACCAGGCTAAGAATGTGGGCAGACTTCTGAAAAAGCTCTTCTCCCTGGGGCCATCTGCTGTTGGAATGAATGACACTGTCAGTTAAATGGACTTTGGGGATTGAAACAATTTAAGCTGTTTTTGTTTTGTACACACATTTGTGTAAGAAGTCAGTGATGTTAAGATCACTGTAACACCCACTCTTCTGTCTTAAATTCATTAACTTTCCTGCACTCCAGCACTAGAAAGTTACCGTGGAGGGTTGTGTGCTTAACAGGTCAAGGGCAACTCACAAAGTACACATTGCAAATGGATCTTGGCCTATGCTGCCATTTAAGTGTTAGATTCTTGGTAAAATGGTATTAGCCAGCGAAAATTGAGTATGGCACAGGACTCTGGATCCAACGTTGTTGTTCTCTTTAGCAGATTTCTGCAGAAGGAAAAGTAACCAAGTCCCAGCACAGCCCAGGCTATCCATACAGAGGCACAGAGCAGCCTTACACTTACCTCTCTAAGCAGGCAAGTTCCACCCCCTGTCCTAAGCACCTCAAAAAGTGCCCGGGTACTTCAACCCCAGACAGCTGCTACAGTATTCCAAAGTGTGATCTTAAGAGAACAGAGGTTGCTCTTCCAGGAAGTAGGGAAAACAGGGAACTAGAAAGGGGTCCAGGTATTTGCATCACTGTGAAGACGCTGGGCTACAAGACTTGGATCTTGTGTTTCCCTCAATAAAAGTTTTCTTTAAAAGCACACATTTAGAATGCCACCAAGTTCTTAATAAAAAGCTATTTCTCTCATCTCCTTAATATCTGGTGTAGAATCTGGTAATAGTCGAAGGATTGCCATCCACACGCACTGTATGAAGTTCTGAAAACTTTCTTCCAAGGTATAACTTATCTGTCTTAAAATGCCAAGGATTTACCTACATGTGGATTTTTGGCATCTGTACTAGATAATTTTTCAAAGAAAATTTCATACCATAAATACAGTACGCTATACTTTTAAATGATTGAAAATGTTTTAAGTTCCTATCCCGATAGTTCATCATTTTGACTCTTATTAGCAGTACAAATATGCACAAACCCCATCCCATAGTACTAGGAATTCAAAGCCGCAGTAGTATTGACATAGCAAAATGGCCATCCATCCTCATGTAAATGTTTCAGAGGCTCACAATATTGAAACAGTAGTTAGAAACACAAGCTCCACAGAGCATGGTGGAGGTTCTGAAGTCATGTTAGGGAGAGGGAAAGGCAAAGGATTAGGAAGGGGTGTTCAGCAGGCCTGAGGATTTGACTGCAGGGCTCCTGGAGAACGTCTTTGTAACAGAGAGGGTGCCTCTGAACCATGTGTCATTGTTCAGAAGAGGAGCTACCCAGACTTCCTGGGATGGACTGAGGAGATAGTTCCTGTAGCCCCTCCCACCCAAGTCATAAACTGAAAGCTGAGGGGCCTGTGAAACCGGAAGTCCTTCTGGAAGTGTTCGATATGTGTTTTGGCTTGGTTTGGTTTTCTTTCTGAGACAGGGTCTCAATGTGTAGCTCTGGGTGACCTGGAACTCACTATGTAGACCAGGGAGGCCTTAAAACCCCAGACATCAGCCTGCCTATGCCTCCCTAGTACTGAGATTAAAGGTGTGTGTCACCATGCCTGGAATCAACAAGACTTTTTTTTTTTAAAGAACCAAGAAATCATGTTAAACTGACAGAACACTGAATACAATTGATGGATTTGGGAAATTCAAACCAGATGCCTTACTTTACAGAACCCTGGAGTATGAGAAGCAGAGATTGGTGGGCAGAAATGGGTCCAGCAGCTTCCGTCTAGCCACTGCCAACACACACACACACCCAAGCTGCCACGATCCTCCTTGTTGCAAAGCATGGTGAGGCTCACTGTTGACCTACTAATAAAGAGTTCTATGAGTAGAGAAGAGACTGGGTGAAGGGCTCACAGGAAGAAGAATTTCTTTCTTCGAAACACACCACATCTACATGGACCCACCATTCCTTTCTGAACAACTGAGGTCTGAAGCTCTCAACCAATGGTGACCATGATGGTCAGTGGCAAAAAGTCATGCCTATGAAAATAATTTCTTCCAGGATGCCTCATGGGCTCCCAGAGGAAGGCCACAGAGCTGCCACTAGACTACCATTGCTAAAATGAGTCGGGCTCAGGATCCGTTTCACTCTGTCAAGAGCCACCTTACAGGAGGGGATTTTGCTCATCTTCAGAACTCAGGGCTCCTCTTAGGGGGCATGGAATAAATGCTATCTGTTTACTCCTACAGCTGAAAGGATGGGATTAGTTCCCAAGGCAGGTTTCCATGCCAGAAACACACATCCCAACTCTGTGGCAGCCCAGACCAGCTTCTTACACTTAAACCACTACATGAAAGAACACACAACAAGATAACCTTTGACGCAATTGATAAGGTATAATTGCCCACCTAAACATACAGAGCCCATCTCTGTCCTTGTATGAAGGCTGAAGACTTGCGCTCATGTGTTGCTAATGGGAGACTGTGCTAGTGGAGATTTGTCTCTACAACCTCTCAGTTCTGGAAGCCGCTTTAGGCTTCCTATATGTACAGCTATTTGGTCATTCTCAGATTTCTGATGGGGTTGAAGACTGACTATAGTCTGATAGCCTATCAGGCTGTTTAACTCTGAATATACATACTTTATTGGATGGTTATCAGAGAGTATACAAGCTAGCCAAGATAGAATATAGATTTTTAAGTCTTTCTTAAGCTGGAATGGATAACTAAACATTCTGTTCCACTGATAGAGTGTTGGACTGTGGGAGATATATTTTATACTTTTAATTACAAAATGATAATAGTTGTGCTCAGTTTATATTTGAGAGAAAAGTTTTTTTTTTAATAAGACAAAAAGGGCGAAATGAGGGATGATGTCACAGTTGAGGCAGGTACAAGCTGGAAGGAGGGCTGTCATTGGACAAGAAGGAAGGATGGGCGGGAGAAAAGTTTGAAGGAAGAGGAGAGACTGGGACGGAAAGAGGAAGAGACAGGAAGGACAGAGAGGGCAGTCACAGTGGAGAGAAAATGGAAGCTGACGTTAAGATTCTGCTCTGTGTATTTACAGGTTGTTATTAATGTTCTTAAGGGATGGATGGTACTGGGTTCTATATGTTTAGGTGGGCAATTATATCTTATCAATTGGGTCAAAGGTTATTGTGTTGTGTGTTCTTTCATGTAGTGGTTTAAGTGTAAGAAGCTGGTCTGGGCTGCCACAGAGTTGGGATGTGTGTTTCTGGCATGGAAACCTGCCTTGGGAACTAGGTAGGTAGAGAGACTGCTGCCAGGCTCAGAGCGAGGCCTTTGGCAGTGTGATAGGGGATAGAGCAGAGCGGGTGAGACGCTTTGCTGCCTGAGAATTAAGATATCCAGCAGATATCTTGGAGCACTGTGGTGCCAGACCTGGGGGTAGGGGGGATAAAAGATACCCTTTTATTTTTTATATTTTTACAACAACATGATGGGACAAGTCAAAGCTAATATTTATTTCTAGGGTACCCAGGCTAAAGTTATCTTCCAACCCCTCTAGTTTTATAAAGCCTCGGTGTGAGCTACATGTGCTGTAGGAATAAATGGAGTGTTTCCATGTACTAGCCAAGTCTCTGAGACTGGACATTCTTCAATCTAAATACATTCTGCTGGAATACTCATCAAGCTGTCATGAATAGAAGGGTACTGTGGTTTCCTAGTCAGGAGAGACTATAAGAGAGCAAACAGAACATATGGGTGTTACCACAAGGACGGTTGTTCTAGGACCCCGGTTTATTGAGAACATGGCTGCCTGAGGAAGAAAGTTGAACTCTGGTGTCTTGTAAGGAGCTTTTCGACCCTCGGTTTCTACCTTCAGAACACATGAAACCACAGAGATGGTGTGGCTGCCGTTCACTGGGAGGATGCTCAGGTCCAACATGAACTACAGCAGGCTTCAGAGCCCGTGTGGCTGCAGCATGTGTGACAGAGCACACCTGATCCTCTCTCACGGTCAGCTCCACAAAGAAAGACTTGCCCTGCCTCTAAGGGATTACTCAGACATTATAGTGAGCTGCTCCCAGAGACCCACACCGAGAGCTTATTTCTTCAGGCCTTACATGGCACAGCACAGAGACCAGATGGTACTTGAGATAAAAGCGTCACACTGAATGCTGTGACGGGCCAGAGTTCATGTTGACAAGTGGAAAGGCCCCAAAGTCTGATGACTTTGAAAAGAAGAAAAATGAGCCCTTGATCTTTGTTGTGCAGCTGCCTCCTGTGTGACAGATGCAGCAGGGGTAGAGAAAAGGCTGAGAAAGGAACTCATCCAAGGACACCACCTGTGTGATTGTCGGGACAGTGAAGTGTGTGCCTCTGTGCTTTCAAGACAGAAATGCTGGGAACGGACCCCTCTGTCTGCCTGTGTGCTCCAAAAACCAATGGGAAATAGAGATAAGATGCTATCAGCCATTTCTTAGACACTCGCCTAGTGCCAACAGCCTTTCCATGACCAGCAGCAGTCTCCCAGGCCTTTGATCTGTGGAGGCAATCCTTCTAGGCTTCAGTGAAGCAGGTTAGCATGACTCTGAGCACACAGGGCTGCAACAGCAAAGATCAAAGCACGACAGAATGTCATACCACCCTCACAAAGCTCATTCTAGTCGTGCTCTGACCCCTGAGGCAAGGTAGACCATGTGATCTATACAATGACAAAATATGCAATTCGTAACTTTATAGGGCAAATGCATACATTCACCCATGCATGCTTCCTTCTGAGGACCCTACAGAGGCCTCTATGCATATTAAATATTCCAGAGAATAACATTTTGTTTTCTTGGTGTACTGGCTAGCTTGGTGTACAAGCTGGAGTTATCACAGAGAAGGAGCCACAGTTGTGGAAATGCCTCCATGAGACCCAGCTGTAAGGCATTTTCTCAATTAGTGATCAAGGCGGGGAGGACCCAGCCCATTGTGGGTGGTGCTGTCCCTGGGCTGGTAGTCTTGGGATCTATAAGAAAGCAAGCTGAGCAAGCCAAGGAAACAAGCCAGTAAGAAACATCCCTCCGTGGCCTCTGCATCAGCTCCTGCTTCCTGACCTGCTTGAGTTCCAGTCCTGACTTCCTTTGGAGATGAACAGCAATGTGGAAGTGTACACACAAACCATGAAATATCTCATTACTAAAGTTTTACACTTTTCCTCCCCAACTTGCTTCTTGGTCATGATGTTTGTGCAGGAATAGAAACCCTGACTAAGACACTTGGCAAACTCCATGGAAAACAAATGATTTGTACCCAATTGGTTGGGTTTGTTTGTCTCCAGGAATCTTCTGGCTTGGAAGCTAAAGGGGAAGAACTTTACCAGAAGCCCATACACAGCCCAAGGTCTGTGTACCTCTGCAGAGTCTGGTGTGGATAAGGAAGCTGGGTCTGCTGGAAATGTGCACATCCACAAAACAAAGAAAAGCTATAGATAATCTGGAGAGCTCAGGCTTGCCCTCAAAGCCTGTTCTAGTTAACTTTAATTGTCCACTTGGTGCAGCCTAGAATCACCTGAGAAGAGAGTTTCCATTAAGGAATGACTTAAATTAGACTAGCTTGTGGGAGAGTGTTCGATTATTAATTGATATATATATAGGTCCATCCCACTGTGGGCAATACCATCCCCTAGTCAGGTGGTCTTAAGGTGTTTAAGAAATCTAGCTAAGCATGAGCCCATGATCGAGTCAGCAAGCGGCTTTCCTCTATAGCTTTAGCTCCTGCTGAGTTTCTACTCTGATTTCTCTTAATGATGAACTGTAGCCTGGAAGGAAGCCAAAAAGTTATTGGCTTTTCTCCCCTAAGTTATTTTCCAGTCAGGGTGTTTTATCGAAGCAACTAGAATGAAAGTAGAGTAAGAAGTAAAGGGATAAAACGTGTATTTATTCATATCTACAAAAATTTTTAAACAAAGGTTGTGTGTTGGTTGGGTTTTACTGCTGTGAACAGACACAATGACCAAAGCTTTCAAGTTCAGAGGTTCTGTCTGTTATCGCCATTGTGGGAACCATGGAAGCATGCAGGCAGACATGGCAGACAACTGAAAGTTCTACATCCAGATAGGCAGAGAGCAGGAAGTGAATGAAATACTAGACCTAGGTTGAGCATTTAAGACCTCAAAGCCCAACCCTTGGTGATGCAGAGCCTCCAACAAAACCATGCCTACTCCAACAAGTCCCCAGCTCCTAATAGTGCTACTCCTTATGAGCTTATGGGGGACATTTTTATTCAAACTACCACAGGAACCAACTGAATGTGCTGTGACAGGACAGGAATAATCTCAAATCTTGTCGCAGAAGGCACACTTGGCAAACTCATTAGGTAGAATGTGTAAAGAGGACACAGCCATTTCCTCTAGAGAAACGTGGTTACGGCTTCTACCTGCCTTCTAGACAGGGCCACTCATGTGACAATCAAGCACTTGAATTATGCTTGCTGGAAGGAAATGGACTGTCAGCATGAAAATGCATCAAATTTCAAAAATAGTGTCTTTTTAAAGAGAAGGTTGGGGATGTTGCTTAGTTTGTAAAACACCTTTCAATGCCCAGCATTGAACAAGCTGGACACAGTGGTACAAGCTACAATCCCAACAATCGGGAGGTAGAAGGAAGAGGAGCCAAAAGTCAAAGGCATTCTCAACTGTATAGTGAGTTCAAAGGAGAGGTAGCAGGGGGGATAGGAGATTCTACGAGACAGACAGACAGACAGACAGACAGACATACCTATACACACAAACCATGAAATATCTCATTACTAAAGTTTTAATATTCATTGCTTTAGGAAGATATTTGAGGTATGTTTGACTAACAGAAAGATAACCTTACATACCATTTCACCTGTTTCTTATTGACTTTTTAAATGTAGCCATCTTTTAGTGCGATAGTCTTTCTGGAGAGCAGTATCTGAAGAACTTCATCCCACTCTGTTTCCAACAATGGAAAAGAACTCTGTGCAACTGTGTCCAACATGAGCAGGTAAACAAGGTACTTGGAGGATCTTTCCTGAGCATCGTTGTATCCACTCTGCCCAGCCTTCACCCTAGAAGAATTAAATTTATCCTTCATCCACAGAAATCTCAGCTGATGTGAATTTCTGCTACAGAGAAAACCTAGAGTTTACACTGAGGTAGATACAGCCCCCGAAGCAAGTGGTTGTGAGGTCAGAGGAGAGCTGTGGGAGCCTGATCTGGGTTGATTCATGAGATATCCACAAGCAGGCCCAGTCTAGGTGCCTGCCATATATACTTGTCTGGTGAGTCTGAGGGTGTAAGGGAGGCCCTCAGTGATGAGTGACCTCAGTGGATATCATTGTCGCTTGCTTTGTAAAACACACACACACACACACACACACACACACACACACACACACAGAGGAATTTTATGCATCCCACATGTCTTCTTTTAAGGCAAAGTGAAATAAATTTCTTTCTTTATTAGTGTATGAGACAGGCTTGAAGGAAGGGTGAAAATGTGCCATGGAGAAACATGACTCCATTTATGACAGACAGATTATAATAGTGTTTATTATGGGAGCTTATGGAACTCCTGGAGGGAGACACATGTCTGCAGAGAGCAGGAGATGGGCAGAGGCAGACTGTCATTGCCTCAGTGCAAGATGAGTTATTTATAAGACAAATAACTATTCCATTATTTATACTGATAGTAGAATGCATCTTTACCTTCTGGGGAGAAAAAAGCACCCTTGCCAATGGAGATAGAAAAGGCAAAGAGACGTGTGTTACAGAATACACAGTGATCCATTCTGAAATGTTACTGGTATATTTGTAGATTATGAAGGTTAATATTCTTTGACAAGGAACTAAAGAGGTTAAGAAAAATGATAATTTCTCTAAAGAAATGGTCTTAATGGGACCAAAAAAAAATTGCAGTAATTTCAACACCAGAGAAACTAATGGGGCAGGGCATGGGGCATGCGTGTGAGATTTCAGTACCTCAGAGCTGAGGAAGGGGACACTGAACTTGGGTTGCATAGTCAGATAAAGGAAGGGAAGGAAAGGAATTGTCT
Source organism: Rattus norvegicus (assembly GCF_021556685.1). Lineage (NCBI taxonomy): Eukaryota > Metazoa > Chordata > Mammalia > Rodentia > Muridae > Rattus > Rattus norvegicus. Next base: position 18,808,582 of record NC_141541.1, on the reverse strand, counting down.
ATTAACCCTAACATACAAGTAAGAACAGTCCTAGGCCATCAGGAGCCAAGGTTGGGCAGTGAGTGCAATTGGAAAGTGGAATTAATAAGCCATTGTTTCCTAACTTCGTTATAGTAATCAGTTCTGGAGGCTGTCATCAATGGTGGGTGCAAGGAGGTCAGGCCAAAGCATTAGCATGCAAAGTTCTCACAGGGTAAAAGAGAAACCGAGCATTGTTGTGCAAGAATATGATGACCACTCCCATAGTTGAGTAACAAGACAGGTTGGTCTCCGTGAGACGCCAAGGACGTCTGGTGAATAGTGTGTCATCTATAAAGTATTCTTTATCCAACATTGACTGAGCCCAGAAACTACCGAACTCAGTGTTACTGTATAGGAGAGGAAGAGAGCCCTCCAGGGTCACTGCGTCAGTCTAAAAATAGCATCAAATTGTTAGACCTACATTCCAAGATTATGCAGTAAATATATTTTATATTGTCAGGCTATGTAAAGAAACAATTTAATTCTAAACTTTATTTTCAGAAAAAAATGATTTTCAATTTCCAGCCTTGTCAGGAGTAAATGTTACAATGGCTTCATGGTATGGAGGATTCTAAGGTAATACATCACAAAGCACCAGTCATGCAAGAGAAGGCTGACTATTAGGGTATCATCAGATTTAAGAATGCTGTTCCTTAATGGTATTTTTTAATTAAGAAAAAAAAGCAGATATTTACTGAAGAAAACATTGGCAACAATTATATCTACCAAAAGGCTCATGTCCCAAAACATAAAGAAATTGTGTAAATCACTAAAGAAAAGGCAACTCAGTGTTTTAAAAAGGGAAAAAAAAACCAAGCTGGTTTCTACAAGAGAATTTCCAGAGGATCACTTTTTAATGTATGAAAAGTGAAAGTTACGACTTTCCAGGAAATTGAAATTAAAATCACAATAAAGTATAACTATATCTGCTCCAACAACTAAAGCAAGAAAGAAGGAAGTCTTCAGGTGACAGGCAGGATTAGAACTCTCATCCTAGAGCAGGCACAGAAGGATGAAGCAGTTTTGAAAATCCACTGTAGTCTCCATAAGTTACCTAGCCTCTAAGAACAATAAGACAATTGTCTCATGAAGAAACCTATATAGGAACAAGAGAAATACGTCATTAGTCCCTGCAAAAATCCAGACATGGTGGTGTATACCTTTAATCCACAGGCAGGGGAGGCAAAGACAGGGAAATCCCCAGATGTCGCTGGATAACTTGTATAGCCAATCAATGAACCCCAGATACAGTGAGAAATCCAGTCTCAAATACAAGGAGGAGGGCAATTGAGGAAGATACCCGGCGTCAATTTCTGACCTCCACACTTAAGCACATGTGCACACATGTGTGTACACACAGGCTCGACTCATGCACATTCAACCAAAACATTAAACCTGTTGCTGCCTTGATCTTAGACTTCCAAGCCTCCATAATGGAGTAAATATGTGAATATATTCATATATATATATATATATATATATATATATTTGTAGATAATCTTTGGTTGTTTATGGTATTCAGATAGGATGTTGATAGACCAGGAAAGTAAGATGTGGGCTCTCTGAAAATGCTGGCTGTTTTAAAGCCATAAACAATTAGATGCCTAAGGCTCTGACAAGGCCTCAGGTCTAGTATCTGGTCGTCAGAGGGGCCTTGAAGCTCAGGAAGAGCAGCCCATGGCTCCCCAGCACAGGCAAAGCAGCACCAGCTATTATTTTCTGCCTATCTGATTTCTAGCTCAATCCTACTTCAGCTAGTCCCTCTTGTTCACACCTGAATCTTTGTCTCTCTGGAATCCCAAGAGCACTGCCCTAGGAATGCACTATGCCTTTTTATCTCCTGTCCTTATAGGCCTTGTCTTCCCCTCAAAACCCAGTAAGGTCTCATTCAACTTTCTTCTTCCTCATCCGGTGCCCTCTCTCCTCTTCCAGTCCTTCTGTGTCTTGACACTGCCCTTGAGCAGTGTGCACCAGGAGACTTGTCTACAGAGAAGCTTTACAGGCTAATACTCACTTGTTGATTTAAAACAAGAAAATTAAATGTAGCTGACAGATCTTTAAGTGGTCAACGCAGTTCACAGTGTGAAACTTTCAAAACACAACTTCATGAGCTCCTTTTTTATGAAGTCACATGGTGATTTGAAGATGGATTGGAGCCTAGTGCCTCAGGACACCCTTGAGAGGTGACAGAAGCTTCACTAGGTTGGAGCCAGTGTGAGGGTCTTGGGGTCATGTGCTTAATGGTATTGATAGGGTCCTGGTTTCTCTGTCCCTTTTGGCTTTCTGACTCATGATATGTAAGCGCAGCTGAGGCCATTTGAACTTAGGTCAGGTGGATCCAAAGCTGTGAGTTGAAAGAAAGCTTTGCTCATTGCGAGTTAATGGCCTCAGACTCCCTGTTGCATTAATGGAAAGCTAAGAGGCAGGGGGAATGGGCTGGAGAGAGAGGGGGCTGAAAGGTGAGAACTGATTCCGAGAGCAAGCAGGCTCTCCTTGGTTCTTTTCTGTTCCATGGGGAGAGACGAATGAAAGGCAGCATTACCCAAGCTCAGATCAGTGAGTCTGAAGAATCTGAATCAAAGATTCAGGTGTGAACAGGAAGAAAAGACCATGTGGTCTTCGCCTGTCCTCAGAGGGAAAGGCAAACAAATTACATTCATTTCTTTGGAAGCTTAAAACTTGTGTTTCGGTCTTTGAAAAGAAGTTCCGTGTGTTTACAAATGCAGGAAGTGTTCTTTCTCCAGACCCCTGAGTCTACAATTAACAAGACACATTGCCAGCCTGTGAAGTGAGCTGACCAGGCCAGCTGAAAGGGATGCTCTCCTAAATAACTCAAGGTACAAGCTTGCTGGTTTCTGAGTTCGTTAGTCAGACTAATTTCTCCTCCCCAGATTTAAGAGCTATTTATTCTCGGGGGAAGCCTTTGTTTTACACTCCTTAATAATACCTTCGACTTGACATTTCCTTAGATTCCCAGTATACTTGGGCACTCTGTCTCTCCAGAAGACTGATCAGTAGACACTAGAATGCTAGCCGTCGCAGGCTTTGTCCCACACCTGTGCTGTCACTGGAAGCTGCTCTCTCTCACCTTGCTCTCTTCTCTCGTGGCTCTAACCGCATTTTCTCTGCCTCTATGGAGGGTGGGGACAGAGAGGCAAAGGGCTCCAGGGGCTGTGCCTGGCGGAGTGGACACTGCTGTTAGCAGATCCACGTGCTGCTAATGGATCTGCAGGCCGACCCGCTCCCCTGCATACAGCAGGGGCTGAGGGGTACACTCTGTCTCTGCTTTATACGGAGAAGTCTCTGCGACCTTTTCTCTGTGTTTGGGTTCAATAAAAACCTTCTATGAGCAAGCCACTGCTGTGTGTCTCATGAGGCTTCTATCTTCAAGGTTATAAGACAAAGACAAAGTGCAAGAAAGTGTTACGTGGTGTAGAATACAATACTGTCCTTCACCTTATTTTTAAAGAGCATATCTCAGAGCTATTTCCTCATTTTTAAAACAGGGTCTAATTTAACTGAGACTGGACTTGAACTCACTGGTAGCCAGGTTGGCCTTGAGGGTCTGGCTTTCTTATCTCTACCTTGAAGTATCAGGGTTATAGGTGTTATGTCCCTATGCCTGAGTCCTCCTTTATCCTGTTTGTATAATATTCCATCCTTTCCTATGGCTTTAAAAATCGTGTAGAGCTAACCACAGCTATATTCTCGGTCCTAACTCTCTCCATGGTTCTAGAGTATAGATGTTTATCTTCTCCTTAGACTAACAGACATCTGAAAACTGCTGTTTCTAAGAACAGGCATCCCTTTCTCAGCTCCCAATGTGGGTTCTACCAACAGTCTCCATACAACCATCTTGCTCTCCACCCCGGCATGACTGTCTTGCGTTTTCAATTTATTCACAGAACCAATTCTATCTGAAAGTGTGTTTTCCCACTTAACTGCTTTTTGGCTGAATCTCTGACAAAAATACCTGTATTCCAAAGATATCCTGTCAGAAAAGGTTGTCAGATGAGACGGAGCTGAGACTATAACTGCGGCTATCTCTTCACTCACCAGAGATTTAAAGCCATAGGAGAGGGTGGAATATTATATGAGAAAGATAAAGGTAGATTCAAGCATGGTGCATGACACCTACAATCCAAAGTTTCAAGGTAGAGATAAGAAGGTCAGACACTCAAGGACAGATTTGGCTACCAGTGAGTTCAAGGTGTTTGAAAAAATGGAAAGAAAAAAAGAACAATGTTATATAGATGCTTTGTATGTACACCGGAAGATGCTGTGCTGTGGCTCCTGTAGGCAGCTTGTAAAAGTGTACAAGAGCCCATTGTCAAACATTCGGCCAGTTTTCAAACATAGCCTTTGTTAAAGCCAAATAAAATCAATTCACAATTAAATAAATTCAATTAAAATAAAAGTAACAAATGCTCATCACTCATCTCTAACTTATTGCACTGGGTCATTCTCCAAGCTCAGGCTGTTTATGGTACCTGGTGATGGAAATACCTTCTCATCCCATGACACCATTGTCTGAGTTATGAGGTCATGGTGTCTGAAAGAGACACCTTTGAACAATGACTCATCTTTGTCCCACTCTGCATCCTGCATCCTCTTCACATGCATGGCCACGCGAAAGTGTCTGCTCAAGTGTTATAAATCAGCTTGTCCTTCACTGGAGATACAGTTATGAAATAGTTACCAGCACGCTACAAATACCACACAGAGAATGTCTTGAAGGAACAGTATAGATCCACATTTGGAGTTAGGAGGATGATTCTCCGAAATAGTCACAGTGGCTTCATGTACACGCAGGAAGAGGTTAAGAAGTTGTTATGGAAAGCTCAAGATCTCAAAGGAAGAACCAGGGTCCATGCCTTGACCTTGCTTGTATGTGTTGGGGAGCACCAGGGAGAAGGAATAGACTCTGCAGGAGGACCTAGAAGGTTGGGCAGAAAGACCTGGGCTTTATCTATCCTGTAGGAGCAGACACTACTGACTGTAAGCTGCTCTGGGACGTGATTTGCTGAAGACACACAGCAAACTCTCAGCAGGATTCGATGAGGGAAACAAGAGGAAAGAAGGCTGCCACAGTGCTTCGCAGTCCACCAAATCTACAAGGAATTGGAAGGATCATTCAGGACGTGTGAGCAAAAGATGCTCACACATAAAGAAAGTGATATGCTTCCAGGGCCCACAAGACTACCAGGGAGTAAAGGTGTTTGCTGGGCACCTCAATCTGGGACCCTCAATCCAGTCCTGAGGGCCCTGGGAAGGAAAGAACTGACCATGTGTGCTCTGACCTCCTCCCCACCACACCCCCACACTAAATAGAATAATAAAAATAACTTAAAATGTAGGCTGAAGAGTTCATATTTTACTTTCTCAGCAAGCCCAGAGCACGTGGGCTCCTGCAGAAGACTTTGGTTCGATTCCCAGTACCCACAGCATAATCCACAAACATCTGTAATTCCCATTCCAGGGGATCTGAAGGCTTCTACTGACCTCCTCAGGCATTGCACACATGTGGAGGACGGACAAACATGCAGGCAAAACACTTATGCACGTAACAAAATAAAAATAATCTTTTAAAAATACTTTGAAACGTGTTGTCAGGTAAAAATTTACCTCCCCAGGTTTGTGTGAACTACATGAAAATAAAGTGAGCTGTGGTCTGAGAACCTCTGGGTCTGAATTGTGGACTCGTGCAAAGGTTAGATGAAAATATAGAATAAGGGTGACTCCTTGATGAAGTTCAGTACAATTAAATCTCCACAGGAAAAGAATCCTCATGAACCTCCCATCACACCCCCTCCACTGACCAAAAGCTCCCAGGAGCCTGCTCTCCTACGCTCTCCTACCCTCTCCACTGAGCTGAAAAGGAGTTTTCAATGCGCTTACTTAAGGACAGTCCCTTACCACAGTTGAAGCTCATTAGTAGCAGCTGAAAGTAATTAGAGGGCTAATTAAAACAGAGTAATAAGGTGGTTCAGCACTAATGATAGGAGACTCTTTGTTACCCACTCAATGGAGCTCTTTGTGTCTCCTCCTTAACTGAGGGAAGAGCTGTGTTCTGCCAGATACAGGGGGTCTTGCCACTTTCGGCTTAACCTCGCAATTATGAACACAGGCGTAAAGTCACAGAAGAAGGAAAACGTGCCACCTCTCCACTTGTATAAAGCAAACAAGGCACCCAACATGTGAGTGGTACCTGGGCTGTAATGGCTAGTCTTTCATCGTAATGTGAAGACAGGTGTCTGTGGAAAGAGCAGCTTGCATGTGGAGAGCACAGAGATCCTAGCACAGCATGGAGAGTTGTTGAAGGAGAAGGGACCCGCTCCAAGGAGAATGCGAGACCTTTGTCCAGAAAAGTAATGATATTGAGCACTATTGCTGCTGTTGTTGTTGTTTTGTTTTGTTTTGTTTTGTTTTCTTGAGCCAATTTGGTAACATTAACATGACTTGGAAGAAAATGACTATATTCCCAGAGGAAACAGCCCAGGAACAGAGCATTTTGAGTGCAGAAAATGACTGTATTACAAAAGTTATTTTTCCTGGGGTGAGAAATCTAATAGAGAAAATGATACCATTAGTGGTTCAAAGCAAATGTTTGCATATATACTCATAAAAGCCCACAGGACTATTTGAAGATGGTGATATGGAAGTCTTATTATAATTTCTAAGAAACCGTCAGACTGTGATCTAAATAGAGATGCGTGCCTGTTTTAAGACTGATTTCAAAACCAGTTGACAGAGTATCAATAGGAAACTTTGGGGATAGTTCAACTGGAGGTCAACATGTAGAAGAATGCAGATCGATCCATACTTATCACCCTGTTCAAAGCTTAGGTCCAAGTGGATCAAGGACCTCCACATCAAACCAGATACACTCAAACTAATAGAAGAAAAACTAGGGAAGCATCTGGAACACATGGGCACTGGAAAAAATTTCCTGAACAAAACACCAATGGCTTATGCTCTAAGATCAAGAATTGACAAATGGGATCTCATAAAACTGCAAAGCTTCTGTAAGGCAAAGGACACTGTGGTTAGGACAAATCGGCAACCAACAGATTGGGAAAAGATCTTTACCAATCCTACAACAGATAGAGGCCTTATATCCAAAATATACAAAGAACTCAAGAAGTTAGACCACAGGGAGACAAATAACCCTATTAAAAAATGGGGTTCAGAGCTAAACAAAGAATTCACAGCTGAGGAATGCCGAATGGCTGAGAAACACCTAAAGAAATGTTCAACATCTTTAGTCATAAGGGAAATGCAAATCAAAACAACCCTGAGATTTCACCTCACACCAGTGAGAATGGCTAAGATCAAAAACTCAGGTGACAGCAGATGCTGGCGAGGATGCGGAGAAAGAGGAACACTCCTCCATTGTTGGTGGGATTGCAGACTGGTAGAACCATTCTGGAAATCAGTCTGGAGGTTCCTCAGAAAATTGGACATTGAACTGCCTGAGGATCCAGCTATACCTCTCTTGGGCATATACCCAAAAGATGCCCCAACATATAAAAAAGACACGTACTCCACTATGTTCATCGCAGCCTTATTTATAATAGCCAGAAGCTGGAAAGAACCCAGATACCCTTCAACAGAGGAATGGATACAGAAAATGTGGTACATCTACACAATGGAATATTACTCAGCTATCAAAAACAATGACTTTATGAAATTCGTAGGCAAATGGTTGGAACTGGAAAATATCATCCTGAGTGAGGTAACCCAATCACAGAAAAACACACATGGTATGCACTCATTGATAAGTGACTATTAGCCCAAATGCTTGAATTACCCTAGATGCCTAGAACAAATGAAACTCAAGACGGATGATCAAAATGTGAATGCTTCACTCCTTCTCTAAAAGGGGAACAAGAATACCCTTGGCAGGGAAGAGAGAGGCAAAGAGTAAAACAGAGACTGAAGGAACTCCCATTCAGCGCCTGCCCCACATGTGGCCCATACATATACAGCCACCCAATTAGACAAGATGGATGAAGCAAAGAAGTGCAGGCCGACAGGAGCCGGATGTAGATCGCTCCTGAGAGACACAGCCAGAATACAGCAAACACAGAGGCGAATGCCAGCAGCAAACCACTGAACTGAGAATAGGACCCCCGTTGAAGGAATCAGAGAAAGAACTGGAAGAGCTTGACGGGGCTCGAGACCCCATATGTACAACAATGCCAAGCAACCAGAGCTTCCAGGGACTAAGCCACTACCTAAAGACTATACATGGACTGACCCTGGACTCTGACCTCATAGGTAGCAATGAATATCCTAGTAAGAGCACCAGTGGAAGGGGAAGCCCTGGGTCCTGCTAAGACTGAACCCCCAGTGAACTAGATTGTTGGGGGGAGGGCGGCAATGGGGGGAAGATGGGGAGGGGAACACCCATAAGGAAGGGGAGGGGGGAGGGGGATGTTTGCCCAGAAACCGGGAAAGGGAATAACACTTGAAATGTATATAAGAAATACTCAAGTTAATAAAAAAAATATTCTTGAGAGAGAGGAAAAAAAAAAAACAAGCTGTGGTACAAGACTAAAATTTATACTAGCAATAAATGATGTGGTGGAGAGTCTTTCATTTGAAAGCAAGAGGCACAGGGTGGCTCAGGAAAGGTCTGCGGATGTTCTGGACTCTCAAAACAAATGTCTCTGTTATTTGAATCAATCACTTCCTTTTTCTAAGAATGACTTGTTCTGCTGTTTAAAATACAAAAGCTCGGAGCATTGAACTCTCAGGGGATTTTTAAAAATTATTCCCTTTTGATATTATAATTATACAATTCCCCCTTCCCTTTCCACCTTCTTAACCCTCCCATAAACCCTCTTTCTTCTCTTTCAAATCCATGGCCCCTTCTTATATTAATAGTTGTTACATGTATAATTTATAAATGTAAGATACATAAATGTAATATGTTTAGTCTGAAAAAAAAAGAAATGTCAATGCACTCCCCCAGTTTAGTGGGAGTGGGCTCTCTAGCAGAACTGACCTATCATGGTGTCAGGTCTACTTGTGTATGTCTCTAGTGCTGACAGGAACACTTGGCTTTCTGGTGTGAGACCCAGTTAAGCTGCCTGTTCCCAGGGCCAGGTCTACCCCAGGATGACTGACTGAAACCATGAGTAAAAAATAACCCTTCTCCGATATGATTTTCTGGTGAGCATTTTGTCACAGAAATGAGAAAAAAATAACTCAACTGCCCCAGTGGTTAGTTTGAGCCTCTTGCCCTATCCAGAGCTAATGAAGTAAAGGCGGTCACTCTGTTCTCCCCACCATGTTGTTCTTCCTGCTGTGGCCTCTGAGTTCTTGGATTATAGACATGAGCTGCCATGGTCAGCTCAAACCCGGACTGTGTCTGATACAAGCACCGCTGAGACTCAGAGTCCTGTAAGCACTTGCTGTTCTGTGCACCGCATGGCGTTCGTAGCAGACCTGAGATTCAGTAGCATCTTGGGCAGGATTGTCTAGCATTGCTGCTCTCAGGGCACGGTGGTCATTAATATCTCCAGGCAGTGCCAAGTGTTCTTTGGGAACAAAAATCACACTGATCTGAAAACCCAGTCATTACAATCCCCCTGCATTTATTAGCAGCATAGTCTGGGGACCTGTGTCCAAGGTCCTTTGCCAGGTAATTCACTAAGATTGTCACTCTCCGGTCTTGCTCAGAAATGTCAGATAAGGATCGGCAGCCTCATTTATGCCTGGAGACAAGGTTCGTAACTAGCTCAAGGTCACAGCTCTGGGGTGGTAATAGAGAGGCGGATGCTTGCAGCCAACCATTGGACTGAGCATGGGATGCCCAATGGAGGAGTTAGAGAAAGGACTGAAGGAGCTGAAGGGGTTTGCAACCTGATAGGAAGAACAATAATACCAACCAACCAGAGCTCCCAGGGACTAAACCACCAACCAGAGAGTACACATGGAGGGACCCATGGCTCCAGAAGCATATGTAGCAGAGGATGGCCTTGTTGGACATCAGTGGGAGCAGAAGCCCTTGGTCCTGGGAAGGCTCGATGCCCCAGAGTAGGGGAATGTCAGGGTTGGAAGGCAGGAGTGGGTAGGTGGCGGAGCACCCCCATAAAAGCAGAGGAGGAGGATGGGCTACGGGGTTTCCAGAGAGAGACCGGGAAAGGGGATAACATTTGAAATGTAAATAAATAAAATATCCAATTAAAAATAAGAAGTTCTTCTGACTCCAGAGATGATTTGGGTAGCACCAGCTGCCCAGGTGGACTGCTTTTCTCAGATTCCCACCAACATCAACCCACATCACCCACCAATATCACCCCTTGGCTTCCCCTCCCTGCCAGGAGCAGCAGATGTCCCCATGTTCACAGGGGCACCATTGTTATGATCCCTCAGAGACTCCAGGACCCCTTCTCACAGGCTATGTGTCACATCCTGGTGTCTCTTTATGCATAGGAGAGTCCCACACCATCCTCTGTCACCCCTGCCTAGGTGGCGGTCCCCACCAAGCTTCTCAGTGTTGGACATTTACCTTCTTTCTCTTGTTCTGCCAGCCCAGTATGATGGCTGCTTTCTGAACTTGGTGTTCCTATAATTTTTTATCTTTTATTCTTGTTATCATTGTTGTTGTTGTCAGGGAATCCCACACATGCCCAGAGTATATTTTGATCATACCACCCTGACACTCCCCCTCCAACTCCTTCCAGATCCCTCCAGCCTCCTGAAATTTCATAACCTCTTTTTTTAATAACCCACTGAATATGAGATTAATGCTCTCCAAATGCATATGGTTAGGGAGCTATTCCAGTAGAGCATTGTCAACCTGCCCAGGGCCATACCCCTGAAAAGAACTGACCCTCCATCAGCAGTAACTGCCAGTTGCTCCTCAGCTGGGGAAGGGAACAATTCACCAGCCCCACCCTTTCCCATCTGAGAGAGCTCACAGGCTTGACCTTGTCCAGGTCTTAACACCGGTAACCACAGCTGCTTCAAGTTCTTAAGTGCAGCAGCCTGGGCTGTCCAGAAGCTAGCATCTCAGAGAAGTCTACCCAACTCTGGCTCCCACAATCTTACTACCTCCTCTTCCGCAGTGCCCCCTGAGCCTTGGGGGTAGCAAGAGAGATCTCTGTAAGAGATTCATAATTTCTTTCTCCTTACTATTCAATTAATCAATCAGTCTGCTTTTATACCTAATTATGGACCTTTTGTATTGTTATCTCTCTTATAAAGACAGCTGACTTGATTCTCAGCTCCTGGTTGGACCCTAACAGCAACAGATGCTGGCTAACGTTCACGAAGACCCATCACTGAACATTCCTAGAGGCAAAGACAGAACTGGTGACATTTATTATATATAACTCAAACAATGTCATGCAGAGCTTTGCGTGGAGTCTTAGACATTTTGACTCATCGAAAATGTTAACGTATCTGATCTGTCTATGACATGCTCATGGGAGAAAATAAAACAGAGACTTTTGTAGTGATATGGTAAGGACTTAGCTTTAACTTTGACTCTGGTTTCCGAGGGAGGACTGAATGTGAAGAAGATTGAAATCTCCATGCACTAGAAGGAGCAACAGAGCACATCTAGTAAACTTTTGAAAAGGAAGACATTTAATAAGGCAATAAACTTTTGGAAGGAGATTAAATTGAAATATGAGAACAGGAGTTCCCTGGGTCAGTGCTCTGGGAAGTGTTTGAAGAAAACAAGTCTGTGAAGAACAGAGTTCTGGGTGACAAATCCCAATGCTTCGTTCTGATTAGCAAATAACTTTTCCCTCCTAGTCACAGAATGTGAGCGGCAGTGAGTTTTAATCACAGAAAAAAACACACTTTATACTGATATCCCAGCAGGCAGTTCTAATACCTTTTCCAGGCACGATTCTGTGAAGTGCATTCTGCCTCCAAAATGTCTGAGGGCTTTCAATTACGGCTCTTGTAACAAGACCCATCTTGATTCAAATGCCTAACCTTCCATCCAAAGCATCCTTAAATCATTGCATTATTTCTAGACTGCCCTTGGGGGTTTCCATTAGCTAGCCAGGACCAACAGTTATGTACAGGAGACCTGAAATCTTACAAAGAAAGCTTCCTGTAGAGACCCCTGTCCCTCTAGCCTGAGTTATAGAAACTCCGCTAGGACACCTGCAGACCTTGCGAAGACTGACTTACCTCTAAGACCTCTTCCTGCCTCAACAACCACTCAGACTCCTACAGGGACCTTCCTTCACTGAGAAATAGCACATCCAGGTGAGTTTGCCAAGGTCCTTCTGAATTCCTTTTGGGTGTTTTTTTTTTTTTCCTCCATAGTATGACATCCAACAAGTTTCAATGTTTATAATCTCATGATTCTCATAACTATGTCTGGAAATCAATAAGCCCTGGCTGCTTACTTGAAATTTACTTAAAAATGTTCATTATACTTTAAAATATGTAAGTAAAAATTATCTGTTCTTCTATCACCAGTGCGGACTGGAAGCTGAGAAGAGTTTCATTCTCTGAGTTGGGCCTAGTTTGGTTTTCGGGTTTGTTTGTTTTTTTTTTTTTCGGAGCTGGGGACCGAACCCAGGGCCTTGCGCTTCCTAGGCAAGCGCTCTACCACTGAGCTAAATCCCCAACCCCTAGTTTGGTTTTCTATCATTGTAAGGAATATTATGACCAAAACAACTTGTGAAAAAAAAAGAGTTTATTCATCGGGGAGGTTATATTTCACCATCCAGGGAAGCCAAGAAAGGTGAAGAAAGAAGAACCTTGAAGCAGAAACACTGGAGGAAACTGCTTACTTGCTCACCCACTCAATATTTTTTTTCTCGGAGCTGGGGGCCGAACCCAGGGCCTTGCGCTTGCTAGGCAAGCGCTTTACTACTGAGCTAAATCCCCAACCCCCCACTCGATATTCTTACATAACCCAGGTCTACCTGCCTAGGAATGGTAATGCCTGCAGTGGGCTGGACACTGCTACATCAATCAAGACATGGCCAGAGGCCTATCTGAGCTGTCCTTGGTTAAGATTCCTGTCAGGTAACACTAGATTGTGTCAAGATGACAATAAAACCTAACAAATGCAATAACGACCCTGCCATTCTCCTCGGCAAGGCTGACTTTGGAGCTGGGTAGAAATCATGCAGGGGTCCCTGGGACATCCTTCAATACCAGGAAAGGGGAAAGTGTGCAACAAAAAGCCTAAATTGACAGGGACATTCCAACAGAACATAGTAAACAACTGAAAAAATCCCCAATAAGCAAAACTAGGAATTTTTGAGCGGCAAATAAAGTGGAATTAGATCACAGTCCGACCTAAAAATAAATACCCGTGAGTTTACACTGGTGTAAGTAAGTGAGTGATGAAAGGAGAAACGAGAGGCAAATCTTGTGTGCCTGAGACTTGCAAATGACAGGTATAAACAACAGAGTTTGGATGGCAACCTAGCAACGTTTAGCAAAATAACAATAGTTATTCTACCTCTGAGCCCCGGACCTCCCCAGCCATGGGTTTATGATCAGGGTTATAGTACCAGGCATCGAAGCCCCTTCGGTGTAACAGACCTTGAGTCCTATCAGAAAGCAGTTCCTTATTCCTTTATAGTCATAACAGTGTTGCCCCAGTGGGTACTTCTTGCTTGGCAGGTAGGTACTGTAGCATTCAGAGTCCAGCATTGACTGCCCTTACCCTGACTGCAGTGAGTATAGAAACAAAGGGCTGGTCAAAGGCTAAGAAGATATGTGAGTGTTCAGCCCTAGATGGGACATGTCTATCAGCAAACCTCCTACGGTCTGCCAAGCCTCAGGGAACCATTACAGAAGAGAGGGAGGAAAGACTGGAAAGTGAGGAGTGTAGTGAAATGCTCTTCTGAACATGGCTATTGAATTCATAAACTCACACTAGCTGTGATTGCCTATATAAGATCAAGATCAATTTAGCCAAAACTCCAGCATAGATGGGGTAGAACGTCTGCAGGCCCCACCCCTTCCTGAGGAGCTACGGTCAACTGAAAGCAACTGAGGAAGGGAAATGCACTGAGAAGCTTCTTCCCATGCCCCCGTGGGTGAGCCCACGTCCATGCACATAGGAAGCAATAATTGAACGTAGGGGTTACCTAAAAAAGGAAGACGTAAAATCAAGAAGTGTTGGTGTTAATGGAGGGGAAAATAGGGGGTATATGTGGCCATGTTTCATCATACGCATTACAAAACTCTAGGTGAATTTATAAATGGAAAAAAATGTCAAATGATGTATGTGGATACAGAAACCTCCATTCTTAGTATGTGGACCGTGTGCTCCTTCTGAAGAGTGTTGGTGCTGGGAGAAAATGTGTCATTATGAAGAAACCCAAATCCCATTCCAGTCAAAGGCCAAGCTCAGCAACCACCATGATTACTCATGTAAATATCATGTCCTCTTTCATGATTTGACAAAAGTGACCCTTTCCCGTGTTATCTCTTCCCTTAGTCAAATAGAGAGAAATCCAGAGAGTACCCTACTGCTCGAAGCCTGTGATTTGGTGGGGAAAGGATGGATCAAAATGGACAGAAGGTTTCACCAACCTGGACTCTTTTTCTTCTTCAACCACCACCCTGGGATGCTGAGGAAAAGTGCACCTTACCAGCTCCTGTTCAGTTTAATTCCAAGCTCCAAGAGATTTACTGTATTAAATGTGCTCCCCTTTTAAGTTCACTAGGGGAATCCTGAACATACGTTGTCAGTACAGCTTGAAACTGTCCCAATCATCAGAAATGTTGAGAGATCATCACAGTCCAGAGAAACCCAGGGGACTGAGGAAATCCAAAGCGATGTGTCTCAGAATTTTCTGGAATGGCAAAAATATTCAGGAGAAGTGAATAAGTAAACTGTGCCCTTGGATTAACGAAGTATTAATATTTATTGAATGTGCCAAACTGCAAAACGTTATGGGAAATGGGTGAGGGAGCTAATTAAAAACTCCACTAAAATTTATTGTTCAAACTTAAAATTACTCTAACAAATAAACTCAATTTTTAAAAACATTTGAAAAAAGATTTAGGAATCACTCACATAAACAAACAAAACCTCCTAGCTGTATGTAGTGGTGCACATCTTTTAACCACAGCACCAGGAGGCAGAGTCAAGCAGATCTTGTGAGTTCAAAGCCAGCCCGTTCTATGTAGCACATTCCAGAAGAGGTGGGGCAACTTAGTGAGACCTTGACTGCATAAAAACCCATTATAGCATTATGCCTTCCTTTAGATTTTCTAAATATTAAAGAAAAGGACAAAGGTTATGCAGCAAACACTGAATCACATATCCAAAGCCATGATTCTACTAGCAATAAACCTCTCTTATGAGAAGAGAGGGAGGAGACCTTGGATTCCCGTTGAACACAGCTACTCCTATCACAAGGACACAACCTGGTTCTGATCATAGCGAAGCAGTTGGTCAGCTCCCTTCAGTCAGAGCAAAATGGGAAACATGTCAACTAAATGAGCCATGTAGATCCGACGTTCACTTCCTCTTTATTTCAGTCTTAGACCGCTACTCTCTAGCCTCACACATGGGGGTGGAGCATTCCCCAGAGGATGGAAAAACGCTGCAGACAGCATTTCATACCAGCAGTCGAGCGCTCCCTCCATTCTGCCATCCAAAGAGGCATGCGCTATGTCTTTCTTTCTGATAATGGGATCGCCTTTCTGTCTGGGCTTCCTGGAAATTTAGAACCAAATGATATGCTAATTACATTAGCCAGACTATTACCAGGAATTGCTCATGGCCTTTTCCTATATTTCTTTTCCTATTCTAATTCCATTACCTAACGGAATGTCTTTTAATATGAACTACATTAAAATCCTTTCAAGTCATAGATAGAATACAAATAGCATTGTCTCACATCCACATAGCTTGGGTGAGGTCATAGAGCAAGCTCCGGCAAAGGCAGAGCTCTAACGGCCAATTTACAGTCCCAGAAATGAGTGCGTACAGCTTCTCTCCCAGGCCATCTGTTCACTCATGCTTGTAATTCAGGACACAACATCATAAACTTCTTCAGAAGTAATGCAAGTAAGACGGCCCGATGGCTCCCTACAGAGCGCAGCTCCAAGGCTTCTGTGGCTTTTCTAGAAAACAAACGTATACCAACATCAAAATGGTGGGAAGATAATGACATTTTTTCCCCGAGTCAGGGATGAATCCATTGCCTTGCTGTTTTTGTTGAGCGAACTGTCAAATGTCCCTTGATCCTCTTCTGTGTCTTGTATTGTTATTGTTCACTGTTTCGTTATTTGAAAACAAGACTGTAAAGTTTAGCTTTGGGATCAGTGCGATGACTCCACGAGTAAAGGTGTTTGCTGTCAAGCCTCATGACCTCAGTTTAGTTCTATGTTAGAAAAGCAGCGAGCTGTTGTCTGACTTCCACATGCATCATGACACATCCTCTCTCTCTCTCTCTCTCTCTCTCTCTCTCTCTCTCTCTCTGTGTGTGTGTGTGTGTGTCTAAACAAACACATAAATGAGTAAATAAATAAATGTAATTTTTAAAAGAACTAAGCTCAAATAGTTCATAATATTCACCCTTCATAATATCAACGGACAGAAGAAAAGTCACTTTTGGATAAGAACAAATGGCTTTAGAATTGAAGTTTAGGAGAGACCTCACCGCCTGGTCAGGGGGGCACTCCTGAGGCTGCAGAGCGGAGGAGACCACCAACACTGCCCACCCCTGCCCACATCCCTGGCCCAAGAGGAAACTGTATAAGGCCTCTGGGTTCCCGTAGGGGAGGGCCCAGGAGCGGCAGGATGCCTGCGCCTGAGACACCGCCGGAACCTGAAGGAAACAGACCGGATAAACAGTTCTCTGCACCCAAATCCCGTGGGAGGGAGAGCTAAAACTACAGAGAGGCAGACACGCCTGGGAAACCAGAAGAGACTGCACTCTGCGCACATCCAGACGCCAGAGGAAAACACCAAACGCCATCTGGAACCCTGGTGCACGGAGGCTCCTGGAAAGAGCGGCGCAGATCTTCTCGGTTGTTGCCGCCGCGGAGAGGACTTAGGCAGTACCCCACAAGCACACTTGAGTCTCGGAACCTCAGGTAGGACCAACTTTTCCCCTGCAAGTGACCTGCCTGGTGAACTCAAGACACAGGCCCACAGGAACAGCTGAAGACCTGTAGAGAGGAAAAACTACACACCCGAAAGCAGAGCACTCTGTCCCCATAACTGGCTGAAAGAAAACAGGAAAACAGGTCTACAGCACTCCTGACACACAGGCTTATAGGACAGTCTAGCCACTCTCAGAAATAGCAGAACAAAGTAACACTAGAGATAATCTGATGGCAGAAGGCAAGCACAGGAACCCAAGCAACAGAAACCAAGACTACATGGCATCATCGGAGCCCAATTCTCCCACCAAAATAAACATGGAATATCCAAACACACCAGAAAAGCAAGATCTAGTTTCAAAATCATATTTGATCATGATGCTGGAGGACTTCAAGAAAGACGTGAAGAACTCCCTTAGAGAACAAGTAGAAGCCTACAGAGAGGAATCGCAAAAATGCCCGAAAGAATTCCAGGAAAACACAATCAAACAGTTGAAGGAATTAAAAATGGAAATAGAAGCAATCAAGAAAGAACACATGGAAACAACCCTGGATATAGAAAATCAAAAGAAGAGACAAGGAGCTGTAGATAGAAGCCTCACCAACAGAATACAAGAGATGGAAGAGAGAATCTCGGGAGCAGAATATTCCCTAGAAATCATTGACTCAACTGTCAAAGATAATGTAAAGCAGAAAAAGCTACTGGTCCAAAACATACAGGAAATCCAGGACTCAATGAGAAGATCAAACCTAAGGATAATAGGTATAGAAGAGAGTGAAGACTCCCAGCTCAAAGGACCAGTAAATATCTTCAACAAAATCATAGAAGAAAACTTCCCTAACCTAAAAAAAGAGATACCCATAGGAATACAAGAAGCCTACAGAACTCCAAATAGATTGGACCAGAAAAGAAACACCTCCCGTCACATAATAGTCAAAACACCAAACGCACAAAATAAAGAAAGAATATTAAAAGCAGTAAGGGAAAAAGGTCAAGTAACATATAAAGGCAGACCTATCAGAATCACACCAGACTTTTCGCCAGAAACTATGAAGGCCAGAAGATCCTGGACAGATGTCATACAGACCCTAAGAGAACACAAGTGCCAGCCCAGGTTACTGTATCCTGCAAAACTCTCAATTAACATAGATGGAGAAACCAAGATATTCCATGACAAAACCAAATTTACACAATATCTTTCTACAAATCCAGCACTACAAAGGATAATAAAGGGTAAAGCCCAACATAAGGAGGCAAGCTATACCCTAGAAGAAGCAAGAAACTAATCATTTTGGCAACAAAACAAAGAGAAGAAAAGCACACAAACATAACCTCACATCCAAATATGAATATAACAGGAAGCAATAATCACTATTCCTTAATATCTCTCAACATCAATGGCCTCAACTCCCCAATAAAAAGACATAGATTAACAAACTGGATACGCAATGAGGACCCTGCATTCTGCTGCCTACAGGAAACACACCTCAGAGACAAAGAGAGACACTACCTCAGAGTGAAAGGCTGGAAAACAACTTTCCAAGCAAATGGTCAGAAGAAGCAAGCTGGAGTAGCCATTCTAATATCAAATAAAATCAATTTTCAATTAAAAGTCATCAAAAAAGATAAGGAAGGACACTTCATATTCATCAAAGGAAAAATCCACCAAGATGAACTCTCAATCCTAAATATCTATGCCCCAAATACAAGGGCACCTACATACGTAAAAGAAACCTTACTAAAGCTCAAAACACACATTGCACCTCACACAATAATAGTGGGAGATTTCAACACCCCACTCTCATCAATGGACAGATCATGGAAACAGAAATTACACAGAGACGTAGACAGACTAAGAGAAGTCATGAGCCAAATGGACTTAACGGATATTTATAGAACATTCTATCCTAAAGCAAAAGGATATACCTTCTTCTCAGCTCCTCATGGTACTTTCTCCAAAATTTACCATATAATTGGTCAAAAAATGGGCCTCAACAGGTACAGAAAGATAGAAATAATCCCATGCGTGCTATCAGACCACCATGGCCTAAAACTGGTCTTCAATAACAATAAGGGAAGAATGCCCACATATACGTGGAAATTGAACAATGCCCTACTCAATGATAACCTAGTCAAGGAATAAATAAAGAAATTAAAAACTTTTTAGAATTTAATGAAAATGAAGGTACAACATACCCAAACTTATGGGACACAATGAAAGCTGTGCTAAGAGGAAAACTCATAGCGCTGAGTGCCTGCAGAAAGAAACAGGAAAGAGCATATGTCAGCAGCTTGACAGCACACCTAAAAGCTCTAGAGCAAAAAGAAGCAAATACACCCAGGAGGAGTAGAAGGCAGGAAATAATCAAACTCAGAGCTGAAATCAACCAAGTAGAAACAAAAAGGACCATAGAAAGAATCAACAGAACCAAAAGTTGGTTCTTTGAGAAAATCAACAAGATAGATAAACCCTTAGCCAGACTAACGAGAGGACCCAGAGAGTGTGTCCAAATTAACAAAATCAGAAATGAAAAGGGAGACATAACTACAGATTCAGAGGAAATTCAAAAAATCATCAGATCTTACTATAAAAGCCTATATTCAACAAAACTTGAAAATCTACAGGAAATGGACAATTTCCTAGATAAATATCAGGTACCGAAGTTAAATCAGGAACAGATAAACCAGTTAAACAACCCCATAACTCCTAAGGAAATAGAGGCAGTCATTAAAGGTCTCCCAACCAAAAAGAGCCCAGGTCCAGATGGGTTTAGTGCAGAATTCTATCAAACCTTCATAGAAGACCTCATACCAATATTATCCAAACTATTCCACAAAATTGAAACAGATGGATCACTCCCGAATTCCTTCTATGAAGCCACAATTACTCTTATACCTAAACCACACAAAGACACAACAAAGAAAGAGAACTTCAGACCAATTTCCCTTATGAATATCGATGCAAAAATACTCAATAAAGTTCTGGCAAACCGAATCCAAGAGCACATCAAAACAATCATCCACCATGATCAAGTAGGCTTCATCCTAGGCATGCAGGGATGGTTTAATATACGGAAAACCATCAACGTGATCCATTATATAAACAAACTGAAAGAACAAAACCACATGATCATTTCATTAGATGCTGAGAAAGCATTTGACAAAATTCAACACCCCTTCATGATAAAAGTCCTGGAAAGAATAGGAATTCAAGGCCCATACCTAAACATAGTAAAAGCCATATACAGCAAACCAGTTGCTAACATTAAACTAAATGGAGAGAAACTTGAAGCAATCCCACTAAAATCAGGGACTAGACAAGGCTGCCCACTCTCTCCCTACTTATTCAATATAGTTCTTGAAGTTCTAGCCAGAGCAATCAGACAACAAAAGGAGGTCAAGGGGATACAGATCGGAAAAGAAGAAGTCAAAATATCACTATTTGCAGATGATATGATAGTTTATTTAAGTGATCCCAAAAGTTCCACCAGAGAACTACTAAAGCTGATAAACAACTTCAGCAAAGTGGCTGGGTATAAAATTAACTCAAATAAATCAGTAGCCTTCCTCTACACAAAAGAGAAACAAGCCGAGAAAGAAATTAGGGAAACGACACCCTTCATAATAGACCCAAATAATATAAAGTACCTCGGTGTGACTTTAACCAAGCAAGTAAAAGATCTGTACAATAAGAACTTCAAGACACTGAAGAAAGAAATTGAAGAAGACCTCAGAAGATGGAAAGATCTCCCATGCTCATGGATTGGCAGGATTAATATAGTAAAAATGGCCATTTTACCAAAAGCAATCTACAGATTCAATGCAATCCCCATCAAAATACCAATCCAATTCTTCAAAGAGTTAGACAGAACAATTTTCAAATTCATCTGGAATAACAAAAAACCCAGGATAGCTAAAGCTATCCTCAACAATAAAAGGACTTCAGGGGGAATCACTATCCCTGAACTCAAGCAATATTACAGAGCAATAGTGATAAAAACTGCATGGTATTGGTACAGAGACAGACAGACAGACCAATGGGATAGAATTGAAGACCCAGAAATGAACCCACACACCTATGGTCACTTGATTTTTGACAAAGGAGCCAAAACATCCAATGGAAAAAAGATAGCATTTTCAGCAAATGGTGCTGGTTCAACTGGAGGTCAACATGTAGAAGAATGCAGATTGATCCATGCTTATCACCCTGTACAAAGCTTAAGTCCAAGTGGATCAAGGACCTCCACATCAAACCTGATACACTCAAACTAATAGAAGAAAAACTAGGGAAGCATCTGGAACACATGGGCACTGGAAAAAATTTCCTGAACAAAACACCAATGGCTTATGCTCTAAGATCAAGAATCGACAAATGGGATCTCATAAAACTGCAAAGCTTCTGTAAGGCAAAGGACACTGTGGTTAGGACAAATCGGCAACCAACAGATTGGAAAAAGATCTTTACCAATCCTACAACAGATAGAGGCCTTATATCCAAAATATACAAAGAACTCAAGAAGTTAGACCACAGGGAGACAAATAACCCTATTAAAAATTGGGGTTCAGAGCTAAACAAAGAATTCACAGCTGAGGAATGCCGAATGGCTGAGAAACACCTAAAGAAATGTTCAACATCTTTAGTCATAAGGGAAATGCAAATCAAAACAACCCTGAGATTTCACCTCACACCAGTGAGAATGGCTAAGATCAAAAACTCAGGTGACAGCAGATGCTGGCGAGGATGCGGAGAAAGAGGAACACTCCTCCATTGTTGGTGGGATTGCAGACTGGTAGAACCATTCTGGAAATCAGTCTGGAGGTTCCTCAGAAAATTGGACATTGAACTGCCTGAGGATCCAGCTATACCTCTCTTGGGCATATACCCAAAAGATGCCCCAACATATAAAAAAGTCACGTGCTCCACTATGTTCATCGCAGCCTTATTTATAATAGCCAGAAGCTGGAAAGAACCCAGATGCCCTTCAACAGAGGAATGGATACAGAAAATGTGGTGCATCTACACAATGGAATATTACTCAGCTATCAAAAACAACGACTTTATGAAATTCGTAGGCAAATGGTTGGAACTGGAAAATATCATCCTGAGTGAGCTAACCCAATCACAGAAAGACATACATGGTATGCACTCATTGATAAGTGACTATTAGCCCAAATGCTTGAATTACCCTAGATGCCTAGAACAAAGGAAACTCAAGACGGATGATCAAAATGTGAATGCTTCACTCCTTCTCTAAAAGGGGAACAAGAATACCCTTGGCAGGGAAGAGAGAGGCAAAGATTAAAACAGAGACTGAAGGAACTCCCATTCAGAGCCTGCCCCACATGTGGCCCATACATATACAGCCACCCAATTAGACAAGATGGATGAAGCAAAGAAGTGCAGACCGACAGGAGCCGGATGTAGATCTCTCCTGAGAGACACAGCCAGAATACAGCAAATACAGAGGCGAATGCCAGCAGCAAACCACTGAACTGAGAATAGGACCCCCGTTGAAGGAATCAGAGAAAGAACTGGAAGAGCTTGAAGGGGCTCGAGACCCCATATGTACAACAATGCCAAGCAACCAGAGCTTCCAGGGACTAAGCCACTACCTAAAGACTATACATGGACTGACCCTGGACTCTGACCTCATAGGTAGCAATGAATATCCTAGTAAGAGCACCAGTGGAAGGGGAAGCCCTGGGTCCTGCTAAGACTGAACCCCCAGTGAACTAGACTGTTGGGGGAGGGCGGCAATGGGGGGAGGGTTCGGAGGGGAACACCCATAAGGAAGGGGAGGGGGAAGGGGGATGTTTGCCCGGAAACCAAAGAATTATTATTAAGTATTAAATAAATTAAAAAAAAGAATTGAAGTTTAGATTTTTTAATTCTAAAAAATGGGATCATAACAATAAAAATATAAATAATGCTGCAAACAGACAACATTTATCTTAAGACAGGCCTGTGTTAGTAAATATATCCATCTATTTAATTCTCAAGGCAACCATATAGACAAGTGTTGACAGGGTCCATTATACAGATGAAGAAACTGAGGCACATTCCAAGATTGAATATTGTCTTAGTTCGCTTTCCATTGCTATGATCAAAAGCCACTTTCTGAGGGAAGCGTTTATTCATTATACAGCTTACTTAGAGGTCCATCACAGGGGGAGGTCACGCAGGGCTCAGGGTCGGCACCTGGAGACGAAGCAGAGGTCGTGGAGGAACACAGCTTGCTGACTTGCTCTCTACAGCTTGCTCAACCTGCTTCCATGTACACCCAGGACCACCTCCTCGGGCAGTACTAATATCAGGATACAGATGATGTAAAGGGAGCGACAGGGCTGGAGCTTTAATGAGGTAGAGGGAGGGGTCAATACAGAATGAAAGGGGGACAGGAGAGAAAGGACAAACAACACTAACATTGTTTAAAAAGCCTTAACTCATATTGTTTTATATTTACCATATAAAATTACACACACACACACACACACACACACGGCTGATAGTGTGCCTCACAAGAACCATAGATACACAAAAGCCCGGTTCTCAGGCATGAGGAACCACCTTTCAAGCTGTAGGTCAGGATAGCCCAAGAAACTCTCAAAACAATACAGGCTGTTGCTGTTGTCGTGGTCGCCTCCCAGAGGCTGAAGGTCAAACCCTACTGCTGAAGACACCACACATTTAGGAAGAAGGATTTAGAAGATTAGAGCTGGATGTGTCCTGAAAGCCCCCTTCTTCAGATCTAGCGTCCAGAGTGTCAGAAGGTGGCTCGCCAGCTGTCAAGGGAGGCAAGTGATCAATAGTCCCCACAGCCGTGTCGCTATCTCTGAGTGACAGTAATCAGCACGCAAGACACGAGCAAGGTGAAGGACTGGCGCTCAGACCTCCGTGGTGACCAACAGCGAGCTGCCTCTGGATTGAAGGCTCACTCCACAGGAAGGAAATCATGCGTGGTACTAGCAGCCTAGACAACGCCCTGAAGCTAGTGAGGTTGTGGATCAGAAAGAATATACTATTTCCACTTGAGCAGACCAGCACAGTTCCTAAGCATTTATTTTTGTTTGTTTGGTTGGTTGGTTTTTGGTTTTTTTGTTTGTCTGACTTTTGTTTGTTTGTTTGTTTGTTTGTTTGTTTGTTTGTAAGGTGTGCACTTTTATTAAAATGGCCTCAAGTCAGTGTACAGGCCAGCCCTGGCTGCCTCAACACCTCAACCCACTCCCAGGGCTTAGTCTTATACCCACATGTGGTTCCGCGATTTGCCCAGCTGCTGGGGTGTAGGAACGCAGCTGGACAAAGGAATAGCAGAGACGCTAGTCTGCACTTACCCTATCCCCGCTGTTACAGGGTGATGGGCTTTGGGAAACGCAGAAACACGGCTCAGGGAGTAGGAGAATGCAGCCTTGTATGTGAGAGACAAAAGCTGGGGTTCCCTGACTCCCGGGTGTCCAGTCGCCTCTGGAAACCATGCAGAGGAGTCCGGAAGGAGGGTCGGGTCCACAAGCCTGCGATGAGGAGCCCAGGGCCAGGGCCTCCCAGACTTCAGGATATCCAGATGCTGCTGGGTCACGGGGAGTTGGGAACCGAAGAGGCCCACGGACTGAGGAGTCCAAGGCCCAGGGGAAAAAGAACCCCCGGCTTAGCTCATCAGAGATTGTCCACAGCTTAGCAGCAAGTGTCTGGGAATGTGGAGGGGCCCTCTGCCGGAGACATGGATAGCAGGGCGCTGTAGATAAAGGCTTCCTCCATGATAACTAGGTCTGTTCTTGACGAGAGAGAGTCCTTGGTTCCAAACTGTTTATTGACTGTTCATAGTGGGAAATGGGTGCATACCACCTCCTCGGGGTGGACCAGAGATTAAATACCTTTTGCAGGAAAAAAATGTCCAGGAAAGGAAGCTTATTGGCTAACTCTCGGAACATCTAGATACCTCATTAGCATTGAGAACTCTGTCGATCTATGTGACCATAGGTCATATTCCTATGTAGGGAGTATGGTCATCTAACAGGGGCCTGGTCGGAAGAAGGTGAATCTCCCACCGTCCCCTCTGGTTCTGGGCTTCCAACCCGCTCAACTTTACCAAATTTCCTGGTGCAGTTCACTGCCCCCGCACCCACAGATGAGTGTAGCTCTCACCCTTTTTGCATCAAACAGTCTCTGAAAACCACAACTGCTCTAAATGCAGAGATCAACCGCTCATGGGATGCCCAGTCACAACAGATCCAGGCGCAACACAACTCTTACCCATGACGCTCAGGGAACATGGTGGAAAAGGCGGTGAAAGGATTGTAAGAGTCAGAGAACCAGGAAGTCTGATGTGAGATTCTGATGCCTTGAAATGACTGGGAAGCCATTTTATCTCTTTCTGGGGATACCCGTAATATCTCAACACTACGGCTTCCTGCACAGGACTGAACAGTGACAACACAGATAGACTAGCTAACCTGGATGAGGGAAATCTCCTAAGTGACCCGGACCAAGACAAAGGACTATAAACAACTAATGGCTGCTGAGAGAGAAAGAATTAGTCTTTCCCAGGGGTAAGTCCTCTAATTGCTTATCCAATACTAAGTGGGGCAGCCTTGAAACCGTGTGCACACACATCAGGTCCTCACAGATGTGCCCGGTCACAGGAAGGCTCTGTATTGGTTATCGTTACATTTTACAGTCACACTCACTCACCACTTATCCTCGAGCAGTATGACCTCAGACAGTATATTTTTCCCTACCCTTAATTTCCATATCCACAGGAACTGAGTTGATAGTATTGCTTCTTTTATAAGAGGATGACCTTTTTAGGAGACCAGACCTCGAGGAGACTCTTCTCATAGGAGGAACTCCACTGAAGACGTCTTACTGACGACAAGTCAGTCTGAGGCAGTCTTACTTTTCTTGGACTCTGCTACTTACCTAGTTGTCCCCAGACTTGAAGATTTCAAGGATGAACTATATTTCCTCTAGGTGTATTCATTCCACAGCCCAGGATGAAGTTGTCTGCAGACCGGAAAGTCTGCTCCTTCTGCCCCTCTCCCTTCCAACAACACCAGGTACTTCTTGCCTTGTGGATGGCATGGAACCCTGATGAGCAGACTTCGAGCCCTTGTAAGAACAGATACTACCACCCTCCTATCTCCTTCTCCTCCCCTTCTCTCTGCCATGCAAGGATATAGACAAGAAAATTGTGCAAACCACAATGGCTTCTGAGCCTCCAAACCAGTATTTGTTAAGTCACCAAACCTGGAGCAACTGGTTATAGCAGCCAAAGAGTGATGGGCTTTGAAACCGTGCAGCAAACTACTGTCCCCAGGAGCCATCACATTCCACTGCCATTTAGGGTTCACAGCCCACTAACCCCACACGCAGGGAGGAGCTGCTGTCTAAGCCACGCCCCTCTCGTCTCGTTTTTCTTCCTCCATAGGTGGTTACTTTTAATGTCTATCCCATTTGAGCTTCTCACGCCTTCAGGACAGGTGAGCTACTTGTGGTCCTGAAACAACTTGTCTAAGTCAGTGCCATGGAGTTAGTGAGACTGCTGGCTTCATCTTGGAAAAGGTACGCTTTAATAGTTTGTACAGCGCCATTTAATTAAGGAAGAGAGAAACGGAATGGAACCTGGCCTATGGTTTGCTGACCATGCCTTAAGAGAATCTATTTGATCTTCTGATAAGCATTTTCATCTTGAGTACATTTCTTTTTAATGAACTCTGGCCACAGAAAATGTTTGCCAAATTATTTTTTTTCCAGTATAAATGTTAATGAGATAGCAATTCGTAAGGGAACACTTCTTTGAATAAACTCCTAACTTCATCCTACTAAATCACAGACTGTGGGTGTGTTCCATAATTGAAAATAACTGAGGTTTTATGACCAGCAATGCTCAGTGGGCCTGTGGGTGATAAAAATCTATATCTATATCTGGATTCGCTCTCATGTTTATATCCAATTCCTAGCATCAGAATGTATTAGTCTGAACTCAGGGAAGTCATCCAGAGTGTGCGTCATAGCTGTTAAGGTAATACTATCAAATCCATCTTATATAGTAAATACTGAGCTATAGATAAAACCAAACTGGAAATGGACTGTAAGCTTAAAAACAACAGATAAAAAAATAATACTCGAGGCTCTATCAAACTCTAAAAGTCTTACACTGTAATTAGTGGCATTAAGAAAGTGAAAGGAGGCCTCAGGGAGCAACTTTGTATGCAAGCCTGCTGGAGCAGGGTTCAGATCTCCAGACTCCAGGTAAAAGCTGGGCAACCAGTTATGGCGGGTTATGACCTGTAACCCCAGCGCCTGGAAGAGAGAGACAGAATCTCTGAACAAGCTGACAGCCAACTGATCAGCCAGAACGACAGAATCGCTGTCTCGGTAAGCAAAGTGGAAAACATTGGAGGGAGACACGGGGCATCAACCATGGCCCTCCACATAGGTGCACTTGTGCACACATCTGTGCCCCAACATGTACAAACCCACATACACAAATACATACATATACCCCCACAATACACAGATACACAAAAAAAGAAAAAATTCTTAAGATCATAAAAACATTTGCAAGTCATAAATCTAATAAGACACTCACCCAAAATACAAAAGAACTCTGGCAATGTTCTTTATATCCATATACATTCATAAATCCTTCCACGAGAGCAGAACCAGTCTAGGCACAGCCAACCATGCTTATGATCCTAGAACCTTGGAAGCTGAAGGTGGTGGTGTTAAGACCAGCCTGGGCTACACAGCACAAGATTTTCTCTAATGGGGAGGAAGAGGAGGGAGAGCCTGGGGGAGGGGGAGGAGGGGAGCCAGGCTGGAGAGATTGCTCAGTTAAGAGCACATGCTGCAATTGCATCAAGGTTTCTAGCACCAACATCATATCAGGCAGCTCACAACCACTTGTAATTCAGGTTACATCCTCCTTTGGCCTCCTAGAGTGCCTGCAAGCAAGTGGCACACATACAGACAGGCAGGTAGGTGCACACACATATGCACAAGTAAGAAAGCAAACAAAGGGTGATTACAGTGGAATCATTTACATAGCTAAAACATGAACAAGAAAATCACAGTCAGATTATCAATGGACAAATGAAATCCAGTATGCATGTGTAATGGAAAAGTGTTCAGCCATGAAAAGGTCTGAAATGCTGACATATGCTATAATGTGATACTAGATCTTTTAAAAACCAGATGCTAAAGCCAGGTATTATAAAATTCCACTTGCATATAATGTTTTTGGAAAAAGACAACTATATGCATAGAGATAGTGGGTTCGTGGGTTGGTGGTTGCCAACCCATGTGTGAAATAATGAATGGGAAGGGAACGGACTGCCTGAGAGTCTGGATCCCCCCTGTGCATGGATGACACTTCTCTAAAGTCACATCGTGGTTGTGGTCATAGAGGCCTGGTTTGTGCACTAGAACTCGCTGAGCTTAGGGTCTGTGCATGATGTTCTGGTGAAAGGACTTGTAAAGCATTAAACCTGCTAACACTTCTCCAACTGGTCCTTCCCTCTGGGCTATCACAACCTGGAGTAACTTTATGTGTCTCATGACCTTTCCCTATTTATTAACTTCTATTGTCATCCTTATTCCCTGACTTGCTGCTAGTCAGTCGTTCCCAAACTGCTGAGTTCCAAGAGACCTTGTTCCAAACAAAAACATGGAGAGTGGAGAGTGATTGATGGGGATCCTTGGTGTCCATCTCTGACCCACCCACATACTCTTCAACACAAACACGTTCGGACAGACATAGTTATAGTATGAAAAGTATATTAAGAGCAAGAGTCTTTCCCAAAATGATTTTCTTCTGGGCTTTGCCTGCCAGAGAAAAGCTATCACAGATTTTAATCCCATCTCAGGAAGATAACCTGCTAGATTTTACCTCCTTCAGCAATAAGTAAGAGAAAATGCCTCAAAAAGTAAGTGATTGATGAAGATGCTCAATGTCGACCTGTGACCTACACACACATAAAACAAAACCTGAACCCAGCATATCTAATTAATGGTATGGATGATCCCAAAAGAAGGTATGGTCTCGATTACTTTGCATCCTTGTAAAACCCTTCTCCCTCTGAACAGGGATGTCTAAGAGAACCCAGACTTCTCCTAGCCCTGTTGATATGGCTGGAACTGTGAGAGCCATACACAGGCCAAGGAAGTCTCAGCCAGGCCCAAGCTCAGTGTACCTATTCAGTCCAGTGATGACTAGGCAGGGGAGAAGAGGAGAACTGAAGGAAGAGTGGAAGAGAAGTTTAAAGGGAAAGAGGAAGAAAGAAAGGAGGAAGAGGAGGAGAAGAAGAGAAGGAAGAGGAGGAGGAAAGGGGTGACAAGAAAGAAAGAAAGAAAGAAAGGAAGAAAGAAAGAAAGAAAGAAAGGAAGGAAGGAAGGAAGAAAGAAAGGAAGGAAGAAAGAAAGGAAGGAAGGAAGTAGGGAAGGAAGAAAGTAGGGAAGGAAGGAAGGGAGAAACAAAGAAACAAAGAAAGGAAGGCTGATTCTTGGTACTAGGCACCAGCCCCTCCCTTACTACTTAGCAGGTAGTGGGACTCAACACAGGCCCTCATACTGGAAGAAGGATGATGTCAGGCTCTGACTTAAAGCCAAATACAACTGTAGTTCTCTGTGATATTCCTTAGGAACGAAGTGTCTATGTACACAGTTGGAGATTTCAAAGTCTCTTTCTCTGCCCCACCCCTTCTCCCCTATCCTGTGAACCATGACCATGACGGCTGTTTTTCATTCCTGCCATTCGTGGCTCACCTGCTACATCGGGCACACTGCCAAGTGACTTCCTTACTGTAATGCCTTCACTGTAATAGCAAACTTGTGAGGTAGGCACTGTCACCATTTTACATATGATGTCTTACATTTGTATTTTTTTACCTGGCAGGTACTGTGTTAAGAACAGGTAAAATCTCATTTTAAGGAAGGCAATATTCACAGTCCTATATTGCGGAGATGAACACACACAGAGAGAGAGGCAAAGAAGATTGTCCAAGGTCTCACCTGAAATCCCCTGTCAGTATTCCCCAGCAGAGTTCATAGCAAGGTAAATCACAGCCCAGCAGCCTAAGGTTAACGTCCTCCTGAGGCCCTCCTAGTGGGTTCTTCCTAACAGCTCTGTCAAGATTTTTTCCCTAGCAACACTGTCGACACTGAAGACCTGCCCCTTCAGAGTTTAGTTTTATTGCTGTGATAAAATACCACAACCGAAGCAAAATCTAGGTGGAAGAATTCATTTGGGTCTCCATTCTAGAAAGCATGGGCAGAGTAGCGCAGGAGGCATGACAACAAACAGCCAGAATGAGATGAGATGAACAGTCAACCACACACAGAAGTAGAGAGAATGAACTAGAAACAGAGTGAGGCTATAAGCCCAGTTCATTAGCATACTTCCTTCAGAAAAGTTTACTCCCTAAAGTTTCCTCAACCTCCCCAAAGAGCTACACCAGCAGTGAAGCAAGTGTACAAACACTTGAGCCCAAGGCGGATGTTTCTTATAAGAGCCACCACAGTTCCCATGCATGAGCTTGTCTGGGAAGCTTGTGTCGGCCTTCCTTCCCCTAGACACATTTCAGATACTGAAGGCTGAAGGTCATGAGGTTACACTCAATGGGAGTGGTGTGACCCTTGGACTGAACACATGGTGAGTCTCACAGTTGGTATGTGGGAAACTAGAGATGAATAGTGTGGGTAGAAAACTCCCGAGGTGTGTCAGAGGTCAGTGTGACATCATGGATGAACCTTTTTGCCTTGGTGACAAACAGACCAGAATACCAGACCTGGCTCTGTCAATAATACATCCCATTAGTGAACTTGAGTAAAAGGCATATGTGTTCATTTTCTTATCTATAAAACCCTAATTCATGGATTATGGACATTAAATCCTATGGCTATGAAATAGTAGCAACTATCAGGCCAAGCATACGGACACATAGAAACAGGAGTTTCTTTGTGTTTCTATAACAAAGATAATTATTATTATCATTATTGCCATTAATACCACATTGTCACCAATACTAATACATTGTATAAAGTCTCATATATCCGGACTGAAGAGATGGCTTAATAATTAGAAGCACCTATTGTTCTTCTAAAGAACTTTGGTTCAGTTCCCAGTACCCACATCTAGATAGCTCACTCATAGCCACCCTCCAGTTTCAGGAACTCCCATGCCCACTTCTGGCCTCTGAGGGCGCCTACACAGAAGTGTGAATATGCATGGAAATACATAGAGAGACACAAAAGTAAGATAACACTCTAAAAGAAAATCCTCTACATCACAGGCTGGCTTTGAACTTACTATATCACTGAAGATGCTTTGAACTTCTGATCCTCCTGATTCAACCTCGTGAGTCATGCCCTGGCTTATGGACCATGTGCATGAGACCCAGGCTTCATGTGTACTAGGCACTTCCAACTGAGCTGCATCTTCAGTCTCTTTTTGGTTTTTGTTGTTGTTGTTTGTTTGTTTGTCTATATTTAATGCTGTTCTGCAAATTGGCCGAAAATTTCAATCGACCTAAACATACAATATGCTCAATTAAAAATTTTGTTCTAACAAAGATTCTAACTTTGAAGATCTGAGATGGGATCAAGAGTCTCATCTCTTAACAGGTTCCCAAAAGTGCAAATGGTGATTCTGGTCCCCGGCCTACAGTTTGAACAGCAAGAATCCAAGTCTTTCAGCACTGACACCCAAATTGAAAGGGAAAAGGAAGAGGAAGGAGCTGAGCCTGTTTCACTTCGAAAGCAATGTCTCCGTCTGTGTTTCTGCTGCTCTGATAAAACACTGACCAAAAGGGAAAATGGCTTGCTTGGCTTACAAGTCCCAATCATACTGTAACTGAGGGAAGGCCAAGTAGGAAGCATAGAGGCGCGCTATTTACTGGATTCCCACCAGATTGCTCTTATTTCTTGTACAATTCAGGAGCACCTGCTCAGGGGTGGCACTGTCACGGTAGGCTGGGACTTTCCATATCATCATTAACCAAAAATAAATAAATAAATACAAAAACAAAAACAAAACAAAACAATAACATCAAAAAACCACCCATAGACATGCCCACAGGCTGATCGAATGGAGACAGTTCCTCCATTGAAGGTCTTTCTTGCCAGGTGACTCTAATTCACAAGCCTTATCCCAGAATCAGGGACACTCAGCAAGGGTGAATTGTTACCATGAATCTTTAACAATAGAGCATATCTGTGTCCACAGGGTCCACTGTCTGCACTAATATGACTTCATGTGCTGCCTTTATCCACCTGACTTCATAATTCTCTGTTGCATTGCCCCAGAAGATTAAAGTTGCAAATAACTTGATCATTTCTTTTGAGTCTATCCAGAAAGTTATTTTACATGAACCTTAGAGTACTAAACAAGTCTGTATCTTTTTAAACACACAACTTCCAACATGTGTCAACACATCCCTGGAACCATTGCCTTTTCTCTAAATATGCTAGGATTTACTAAACATGAATACACTCTATAAGAAAAGGCCTGTCTTATACTGGATTCCACCTCCTCACAAATATGCTTTGCTTGCCCTTCCTGCTCTGACAATAGTGTTGCTTTGAATTGAAGGTTCATATCCTCAGGAACTGTGCATACCAAGGCCTCCGCATCAAGCTAATGACTATGTAGATGGGAGCTCTGGAAGGTGGCTACCTCATGAGATTAGAGTCCTTTGTGAGTAACTTTGGTTAGACAAAGAGTTCTGAGCTCCTCCTGAGCTCCTCCTGAGCTCCTCCTGAGCTCCTCCTGAGCTCCTCCTGAGCTCCTCCTGAGCTCCTCCTGAGCTCCTCCTGAGCTCCTCCTGAGCTCCTCCTGAGCTCCTCCTGAGCTCCTCCTGAGCTCCTCCTGAGCTCCTCCTGAGCTCCTGAGCAGGACCAAACCCAGGCCCTTGTGCTTGCTAGGCAAGCGCTCTACCACTGAGCTAAATCCCCAACCCCTCTCCTTCTCCTTCTTCTTCTTCCCCTCCTCCTCGTCCTTTACTTTCTCACAACCCTTCTCCTCCTTCCTCTCTTCCCTCTCCTACTCCTCCTTCTATCCAAATTAAAATGTATACAGTTATGTGGTGCCAGTGATTTTGGGTTTAATACTGAATCTTGCTAGCCTCAAATCTGTAACGACACGGAGATTGTATTCAGCCTGGAGGTGTTGCAGGAGGTGCACAGGACTGCAGGGTCATGTCTGTGCTGGGATGAAGGGAGAAATGGAAACCTGGCTTAACCTGCTGGCAATGTCTGGGGCCCCAGTTCCCACTGAGATGAACTTAGATTCAAGAGCCAATCCAGCTCAGTCTCCACTAGCACCTGAGGCTGGTTGGCCAGATGAATTCAGGTGAAGATTCTCAAGTTTGGATCTTTTCATCCTTCTAAAAAAATGTGCATTTTAAGTCAGATCCCCTGTGTTTTGCTGTCGAGCTATTGAGATCTGTGGATTCACAGTCAGGACAACAATACACAGAGGTTTTCATGTTCTGGGAATGTCTTTGTAGCCTGTATGTTGAACCTTTTCTTGTAGGAAACTTTAGAGTTTGGTAGAATCTCATGGGTCAACTTTTGCTTTTGTTGTCTGTGTCTTGGGGTCATATTTAAAAAACTGTCTGCATAATCAGTCTTTTCAGGGGATGATCACCCCTTAACTAGTTGTCCAACACCAAGTGATCAGTCCTAAAAACATCCCTACAAGCAACATGAGAGTGACTGGTGGGACTAGGAGAGACCTAGGAAAGACTGGTTAGATGTTGGGATTAGCCTCCAGATGATGAGGCTAGCCTGGGCTACACAGTGACCTCTAGGACAACTACAGGGCACCCTACTTCAAAAGAACAAACACATAAGAAAAGGCCATTTAGGACATTTTAAGAATGTTAACTCAAGGCTGGAGGGATGGCTCAGTGGTTAAGAGCTCTGACTGCTCTTCCAGAAGACCTGGGTTCAATTCCCAGCAACTACATGGCAGCTCGCAATGGTCTGTAACTTGAGTTTCACGAGATCTTCTACAGACGTTATGTACAGACAATGCACCTAAAATAAAAATAAATAGGTTCCTATAAAAATAATTCTTCAATCCACTAACACAATGTCTTTCTTGGTTTTTGGTACCCTTTTCATTTTCTTTTCCCTGTAGTAGATAAGTTCCGCTATCGAGGCCATCCACTTCTGGATTCTAATTTTTCCCAGGTATTTTAGAATTTCCTATTACTATTATGTATCAGATTGCTCTCCCGATGCCTTTCTTGGGAGTTTCGTTGCCAGGATATAAAAGCCTGTTAGTCTGTATGCTGCCCTTACGTTTGTTAGCCTTCTTAATTTATAGGTCACTTCTCCTTCTGGTGCTATCAAGGTCTCTTCCTTTCTCTCGTCTTATGGCTCTGGCCAGGTACACACGGATAAGTGTGTTCTTTTGACCGTGGTCCATAACTCTCTCTCATAGATGTCCTTAATTTTTTTCTTTAAATAATTTTTGCTAGATAGTTATGCAAATTTTTCCAAGGCTCTTAAGAGTATTTAGAATTATTATTTAAGGGCTTCTTCGGCTCCAAGATTTCTGTTTGATTTTTCTTTAGTGGTCTCTGTTTAATCGTTCAATTTCTTTTTTTTTAAAAACCCAACTCAATAGAAGATTTATTTATTTATTATATATAAGTACACTGTAGCTGTCTTCAGACACACCAGAAGAGGGCATCCAATCTCATTACAGATGGTTGTGAGACACCATGTGGTTGCTGGGAATTGAACTCATGACCTCTGGAAGAGCAGTCGGTGCTCTTAACCACTGAGCCATCTCTCCAGCCCCCATATCATGGGTTTTCTGTCAGTGCTAGGATTATCTGTGATGTTACTGTGGCTTGACAAAGGGACAGGGAGGGACTTGAGAGTTAAACAAATTCAAACCTGTATTGAGCCTTTGCAACCCAGAAACACAGCTGTGTCACTGGATACTGTTACCTGCTCCAGCACCAGTCTTGGTCAGTCTCCCTACACAATGGCACACAGGGTGGTTGCTCTGCACAGCTAAGAAAATGTAGGATGATGTCACAGGTGAGGCAAGATAGAAGACAAGGTAGAAGGAGGCCTGTCATTGGACGAGAAGGAAGGATGGGTGGGAGAAAAGTTTGAAGGAAGAGGAGGAGACTGGAACAGAGAGAGGGAGAGACAGGAGGGAGAGAGAGAGACAGGAGGGAGAGAGAAGCCGTGGCAGGACGTTGGAAGCTGACATAAAGATTCCGCTCCATGTATTTACAGGTTGTTATTAATGTTCCTAAGGGATGGATGGTACTGAGCTTTGTATGTTTGGGTGCACAATTATATCTTACCAATTGGGTGTTCTTTTATGTGACGGTTTGAGTGTAGGAAAGTGTGCGGTGGTAGGAGCCTCTAGGCCGAGGAGGAATTGGGATGTGTTTCCGCCAAGATATCTAACAGATATCTTGGGACACCGTGGTGCAGACCTAGAGAGGTCAAAGACACCATACTTTTTTATTTTTTATGTTTTTACACCAGGAAAATGGTACCCCACCCCCACCCCCAGGGCTGCAAAACATGTGCTGTGCTCAGCTCTCTCCAGGCAGGGGCAGCACCTACTCCCCTCGAAGTTGTTTTGAGAATTAAAATTGATGAGTTCCACAAGAGCAGTGATAAGCAGGTGATTCTGGTCTTCTGGGTCTGACAAAGAATCCTCCATTAATCCAACTCTGTGTTCTAGGCAACTGTGCCTCACTGTTCAGACATGATTAACTTAACTCAGCGTCTTCAGTTGTGTTAAAGAAGCCATGTGACTGGCTTACTGTATATCCCTCAGAAAAGAAAGAAAATAGAAAAGTTTCCTGTCACCTGTGTGAGGCTATCTCACACGATAGACAGCTATAAGTTGTTCCTAGTGGGAAAGAGAATAATGTCAGAGATCACTCGTGTAATCAATGTCAGATCACATGTGTAATGTCAGAGAGATCATTCATGTAATTCCAGCACTGGGGAAGCTGAGGCAGGAGGATTTTGATTATGTGACCAGCATGGGCTCCAGGGTAAAGCTTATCTCAACCAAAACATTAAGGAGAGAGAGAGATATCCTGACCTCCTGACCTCCTGACCTCCTGACCTCCTGACCTCCTAACCTCCTGAGCTTCTTCCATTATGAAAAGGAGAGTCCTCACCAGTGGCTCAATCATTGCCTCCTCGCTCTTAAAGTCATCATTCTCTAGAGTTACCCAAATCCCGTTCCTATCACTGAAGTCCCCTAATCCATAGTATTTGTTACCTCATGCCAACTTCACCCGGACAAGTGATATCCTGTATGAAGCCAAAACCTAAGCTGACCTTTATTTACTAACAGATTATTTGGGTGGTGACCTGAAGCAAGTTAAAATAGAATTTGCTTCACGAAGTACAAGTTCTTAGAAAAGTCAAGTGGAAAGTACAGGGATTTCACGCACACACACACACACACACACACACACACACACACACACACCCCTCCTGCCCTCACCCAGCACATTCACGACCTCCTCTAGTAGCAGGGCTGCTCACCAGAGTGGTGAAGCATTTGTTGTAACTGAGGAGCCTGTGCTGACTCATCACAATCACCCCACGGCTGTGGCACTAGGATTCTCTCTAGGTGTCGCACCTTCCTTAAGTTTCAACAGACCTGTAATGGCCTGCATCCATCATTGATGTTCTAAAAGTCCTCCATGGCATGCCTAGCCCCCACTTCCCAGCTCATCCCCTGGGAATCACTGGTATTTTTCTATTGCCATAACTTTGACTTTTCCAGAAACTTCATGGCTGCACTCACGCAGGATCTACCCTCTCAACCTAGCTTGCTCTGTAAGACACACTAAAGTCGTTTCCTATTGTGCTATGGCGCAATCCTTTTGTACGTAATAATACCCAGCGTCTTCATGTACAGCAATGTGCCCATCCTCCAATGTTCTGTCTGTTGATCTGAGACTCAGACCAGTTCATCTCTATAACTGTACCTCCCCACCCATGGGAGAAAGAAATGGAGGTGGGTGCTATTGTGAGGGAGGTAAAGTGGGAAATACAGAAGCTGGGAAGACGAAGAAGGGAAGAGCTGAAGGGGAAACTGTGGAAGTCTTTATGTCACGTCTCATAACAATGATACCAGAAACAAAGC
The DNA here is from genome assembly GCF_021556685.1 of Rattus norvegicus. Taxonomy (NCBI): domain Eukaryota; kingdom Metazoa; phylum Chordata; class Mammalia; order Rodentia; family Muridae; genus Rattus; species Rattus norvegicus. Next base: position 18,771,361 of record NC_141541.1, on the reverse strand, counting down.
CACTTCTGAGACATAAGTTCCCCCCAGAATGAAGGGTCCCTTTCCCACAAGTAGAAGACAATGGCTGCCTTCTAACCCAGGTTCTACGGTACCTCATATGTGTTGTGCTTCAAGAGTGCTGGTCCTTGCTCTGCCCTACAAGAGTAGATACAGTACATGATAGATGATGGAGTGTTCCCCCATTACCCATGTGCCTAGGTTTCCAAAAGGTTGGGTATTCTTGTCAGCCATTGTCAAGTAGGAAAGAGGCAAACCTATGAAGGGAGGCTGCTCCTCAGATCCAGTATTTCTTAGCTTCCTTGCTCCTAGCCCAAGCCTGGAAATGATACCTCTACCTTGACCCCACACCTTTGCCACACTCCTCCACTCTCTGCTGGTCTCACCCAGGTATTAGGAAGGAATCTGTCAGGCCTCCCTCCTGGGTGAGCCTCATTCTTTCTGTGAAGTTCAATATTTGATAACATGGAAAATGCTCTGATCTTGTTTTAATGTGTTATTTATTCTTTAACTATTCAGTCAACAAACATTTGCAATCCTTAGGATCTTCTACTGTCCCATGTGCTGGAGCCCGGCACATAGAATCTCACCCTCGAAACAAATCCACATGGCAAAGGGGCTTTGAAGGGAGGTAGTCAGAGAGATTCAGGCAGAGAATTCATTCGGCCCACAATTTAAGATGCTGCTTTGGTACAATTACAGAAAAGTCTCGGGGTTGAGGATTTAGCTCAGTGGTAGAGCGCTTGCCTAGCAAGCGCAAGGCCCTGGGTTCGGTCCTCAGCTCCGGAAAAAAAAAAAAAAAAAAAAAGAAAAGTCTCTGTCTGAACTCCACAAAGAATGCCACATAACTTGTGCATCAGGGTGCAGGGAAACAAGAAATGCACAGCTGGCTGTCTGGATGCCCTGCAAGACTTGCCAGCCTGCCTCGCCCACTTCCTTAGAGTTTAGGTCTTACCTTCTGCTGTTGGTCCACATTGCAGCAAGGTCTGAGGGAGGCTTTGATTACAGTGAGATGTGATAACAGCATTGGAGCAAGTGGGAGCGGGTAACATCCAGGTGCCCAACAGCAGAAGTGCTAGGTGAGCACAGCATTGCTCACAACTTAAAATGCATCCTCACTGTGACCCACGCTATGGGTACCTGAACTCCAGAGAGAATGGGCTCAACAGTTAAAGGAGTCACTCCTCAGAGACCTCTAAATCTCAGCCTTAGGCCATTTACATTAACAGAACTTCCTGTTTCCCTAGATTTCCACAGCTCTAATCTCTACCACAAATGAATATGTCGTGACCAAGGTGAAAAATAATTTATTGGAGTAAATTCCAACCTTAAAAATGTATGTTTTTACTTCTTTTTTTTTTTTTTTTTGGTTCTTTTTTTTCCGGAGCTGGGGACCGAACCCAGGGCCTTGCGCTTCCTAGGCAAGCGCACTACCACTGAGCTAAATCCCCAACCCCATGTTTTTACTTCTGAACTGACAATGAACAATCATTACACATAAGAAGACATGTTTACTATGTGTCTATTTTATGTTTTTTTATTAGTAGTAATTAATAGTTACATTTCTGTTCAGATAACCATAACAGTCTTATTTATATCATTCTGATCGTGATGGTAAAAATTTGTTTTTATATATGAGCCTACAATGGCCATTCTTTTTTTTTTCCCCCTGGAGCTGGGGACCGAACCCAGGGCCTTGCGCCTACTAGGCAAGCACTCTACCACTGAGCCAAATCCCCAACCCCCCAAAAATTTGGTTTTTTTTTATCTACTTGTGTGTCTTTTAAAAGTAATCAATGTGATTTGTTTCTGATCATTTTAATGAGTAGGTCTCTTGTTGTACCTCTTCTAACCATCCCAAAGCAAATTTTATATAGCTTTTGTCACTATAAATAGGATGGGTTTGTGATAGACAATAAAAGTTCACTGGATAACCTTTGCATGAAAGGCAAAAGATTCCAGCTCCACAGAGCGGTAACTTTCCTATGCGATTTTACACTTCTATCAGGTATGAGTTAACCTCTAATAAACTACAAAAATGGCTGTCTATGGACATTTCAATTAGAGGGGACCAGTGCCTTATAAGTAGTATAGTATTCCAGGTTCATTTCAACATTTTCTTACCATACTACGACTCATGAACTTACTCAATAAAAAATTTAACATGAAAAAAAATTTTAACATGTATTGATTTGTATCTGGAAGTCAAAAATCCTATCAATATTTGAAAATTAGCCTCTGTGGTCACAAAATTTGGTTATTAGTATTACCAGGATGTGGAATATAGAAGCAGCCTTCTGCTCTTTTGGTCAGCACAGTAAAATAGACACAAAATACATAGGACTTGAGTCAAAAGGCTTTCCTGAATTCCAGCCCTGGCCCAGTGTCTTTTACACAAATTTCTAATTAACTTGACAGAGACTCACACGTTTGCTGCGCACATCCATTGCTAGAGTCAAAACAGTGATGGAGAGGTCCACATAGGGCACTAGAAGGGTTTTGTTGTTTAAGATATACCAAGGATATGGTGGAGAATCTTTTAGGTATGCCAAGGAGACTATAGTTGGATCTTGAGGTAGAACTATTCAGTTTTCTGATAAACTGTCAAAAATTGATTTCCAAAATGGTTGCCCAAGTTTGCACTCCCACCAGCAATGAAGGAGTACTCTCCTTCCTCCACATCCTCACCAGCACGTGCTGTCACCTAAATTTGAGTTGTTTTTTCTCTTAGCCATTCTGATTGGTGTAAGGTGGACTCTCAGAGTTGTTTTGATTTGCATTTCCCTGAGGACTAAGGACATCAGGCATTTCTTTAAGTGCTTCTTCTCAGCTATTAGAGATTCCTTTGTCGAGAATTCTCTGTTTAGTTCTGTACCCCATTCTTAATTGGATTATTTGATTTGCTGATGTCTAACTTCTTGAGTTCTTTATATATTTTGAATATTAGCCCTCTATTGGATTTAGGGTTGGTGAAGATCTTTACCCATTCTGTAGGCTGGCATTTGTCCTACATTAATGAATGGTGTTCTTTGCCTTACAGAAGCTTTTCAGTTCCATGACGTCCCATTTATCACTTATTGATCTTAGTACCTGAGCTATTGGTGTTCTGTTCAGGAAGTTGTCTCCTGTGCCAACATGTTCATGAAAGTCCCCTGCTTGCTTTCCTATTAGATTTGGTGTTGAGGTCTGATCCACTTGAACTTGAGCTTTGTGGGGGTATTAGATATGCATCTATTTCCATTGTATGGTTTTGGCTTCTTTGTCAAAAATCAAGTGTCCACAGTTGTGTGGTATTATTCCTGGGTCTTTGATTCTATTCCATTGATCAATCTGTCTGCTTTTCTGCCAATCTATGTGGTTTTTATTACTGTTGCTGGGCAATGCAGCTTGAAATTGGGGATGGCGATACCTCCAGAAGTTCTTTTGTTGTACAGGATTGTTTTAACTAACCTGGGGGCTTTTGTTTCTTTGTTTTTACGCATGAAGTTGAGAATCGTTCTTTCAAGATCTGAAAGGAATTGAGTTCGAATTTTGATGGGAATTACATTAAATCTGTAGATTGCTTTTGGTAAAATGGCCATTTTTGCTGTGGTAATCTACTCATCCATGAGCAAGAACACTTGCTCCACTATGCTCACAGCAGCTTTACTTGTAATAGCCAGGAACTGGAAGCAACCTCGATGTCCCTCCACCAAACATAGATAAGGAAAGTGTGTTACATTTATACAGTGGGATGCTACTCACTATTAAAACCAAAGACATCATGAAATTTGCAGGCAAAGTGGATGGAACCAGAAACTATCATCCTCAGTGAGGTAACCTAAACCCAGAAAGGCACTCATGGTATGAACTCATTAATAAGTGGATATTAGCCATAAAATAGAGTATAACCATGCTACAATCGACAGACCCAAAGAAGCTAAGTGACAGGGAGGGCTTGAATCTCACTCAGAAAAGGAAATAGATATAGGAGGTAAATGGGGGGAGAGAACTGGGTTGGAAGAGAGAATGGAAATGGGGGCATCTCTGGGACAAGCTGGAGACCTGGGATGAGCCAGAGCCCTGGGACTGGGAAGGCTCCCAAGAGTCTGTGGGGGCAACCCTAGCTGAGAATCCGACCAGTGGTGGATACGGAGACTCAAGTGGCCACCTCCTGTAGCCAAGTGGGACTTCCAGTGTAGGGAGGGGGACATCAACCCACCCACAAAACCTTCTACCCCAAATCTGTCCTTCCTATAGGATGCACAGGGATAAAGACGGAGCAGAGATTAGAGGACAATCAAACAATGACTGCCCAGCTTGAGACAACCCATAGAACAGAGCCAGCCTCTGAGAATATTAACGATGCTCTGCTACTTTTGCGGACTGGAGCCTAACATAACTGTCTTCTGAGATCCTCCATCCAGCAGCTGATGGAGACAGATGCAAAGACCCACAGCCAAACAAAAGGCAGAGCTCTCGACGACTTGTGGAAGAGTTGAAGGAAGGACTGAAAGAACCAGAGGGGTCAAGGTCACCACAAGATGACTTATGTGACCTGTGGGGGCTCACACTGACTAAACCACCAACCAAAGAGCATGCATGTGCTAGACCTAGGCACCCACACACATGTAGCAGGTGCAGCTTGGTCTTCATACAGGTTCCCTAACAACTGGAACACGGGCTGTCTCTGACTCTGTTGCCTGCGTTTGGATCCCCTACCCCTAACTGGACTATTTTGTCTGGTCTCGGCGGGAAAGGATGCCTTATTCCTGCTGCTACCTGATGCACCAGGATGATCAGTGCCCATGGGAGCCTCATCTTCTCTGAGGAGAATGGGAGGGATTTGGGGGAGAGATATTTGAGACTGGAACTGGAAAAAGAGGGGAAGGGGAACTTCTATCAGGATATAAAGTGGAGAAAAAGAAAGAGAGAAAAAGGAGGGAGGAGGAAGGAGAAAAAGGGGAGAGAGAGCATGTGAAAAGTAAGTGTACTTGGGAATGACAAGTGTTTCTTAAAGTATCACAAACAATGTTAGCTATGAACCACTTAATGATTTTACAGTAAAGGGTCACAGCCAACAGCAGCATTCTCTGCAGAGATCTGGCAAACACCACTTGCCTAACTGTCCCAGTGAAAACGAGCAGTGGCACTGTTGGATGAATGGGCAAATGCACAAACCAGTGGCCATCGTCAGACCTCGGACAGCATGCCCCAGGAGTTAGCAACTGTATGGAGCAACAGGGCCTAAAGCCTGAAGTCAGGTCTCTTACGCTGTCTTCAGATTCACTTATTCCGTCTCAGATGTATTCATTCCACTTTTGACTCATCTGATGAGGGAATTTCCTCCTGTTGCTTATGACAAGGTTTGCTATAAAACCCAGGCTGATCTAGGTTAATGTCTTTAATTCCAACAAGTGCTTTTTCTCTGTTGAGCTAATTGTGGTTCGGCCTTTCTTCTATTGCTATAGCACATTACACTAATTGACATGGGAAGGCTTAAAGGATCTTAGAATCCTGGGGGAAATCCCTCTTAGCTATTATGGTGGTTTGAATAAGAATGGTCCCATAAATTCATGTATTCAAATACTTATGGCATGGCACTATTTGAAAGGATTAGGATGTATGGACTTGGAGAAAGCATATCACTGCGGGTGGGCTTCCAGGTTTCAAAATCCAAGCCCAGCGGCTCTCCCTGCTGCCTGCAGATCTGGATATTGAACTCCCAGCTCCTTCTCCAGCACCTGTCTGCCTGGATGCTGCCCTGCTTTCTGCTCAGGACTAAACCTCTGAAACTGTAATCCAGCCCCAATTCAATGCTTTCCTTACAAGATCTTCCGTGGCTCTAGTGCCTCTTCACGGCAACAGAAATTAAGTAAGGCAGTTACTTTGCATATTCCTTTTGACGTGTGCCAAGAGCCTTCTCTCAGGTAATTTTGCCTCTACAGTAAAAGGGAATATTGGTTCTCAATCTTCTGTCTGTGGTATCTTTATCAGGTTTTTGGATCAGGAATTTAGTGTCTGGCATCACAGTATAAATAACATTCTAAGTTTTGGAAGACTGTAAAAAGTTAGCTTCAGCTTTTTAAATCTAGGTCAGCTTTCGGAATTGGAGGTTGAGGTGAACTGGCACACACAGATCTCCTGAAGATAGGCTTGTGATTAATTTCCCTGCTCATTCAGAACTGCCGTAGCCAAGGCAGGGAGGTTTGTGCTTCCCAGGGTCCACTGGGAAGATCTATGTCTGCTCCCACAGCAGTGTTAGGGTCACGTTCTGCACTGACCTTTCCTGCTGCTGGGTTTCCAGTATTTGCACACTTTCAATGACATCATATTTCAGGAGTCCTTTGTTGTCTGACCCTCTCTGCAATTCTCCCTGCTTTGACGCATTCATTTCCTCTGGTATCGCTACTGTCCTGTCAAAAGGGTCTCAAAGAAGACAGTCAAATGTGGGCCTTGCCACCAAGAAATGGAAGCCCACTTCCCTGACAGACCTACCTACCCTGTGTGTGTGTGTGTGTGTGTGTGTGTGTGTGTGTGTGTGTGTGTGTGTGAAGCAGAATTGCACTGTGATATATCAGTACCTTGGAAACTAGATTGTGTTGCCTAGTATATTACCTTAAGGTTTCCATATTTACAGAATGAGAATATCATTTGATTTGCCTTAAAGCCCCAAACATGCAGCACAAAATTCAGTGAGTCGGTTTTTCTATTTTCATTCTAATCATGTATATATACATTAGAGGAATGTTATCTACATGTGTGTGTATGTGTGTGTTGTCTGTTGTTGTGGCTGTTGTTCTAGTTTGCTTCCTATTGCTGTTATTAAAATTATGACCAAAAGCAACTTGGGAAAGAAGGATTTATTTGTCTTACAGGTTCCAATTATAGCACAACACTGAGTCAACCCGCAAGACAGGAACTTGCAACTTAAGAGTTCCAGCAAGAGGGGTTGGGATTTAGCTCAGTGGTAGAGCGCTTGCCTAGCAAGTGCAAGGCCCTGGGTTCGGTCCCCAGCTCCAAAAAAAAGAAAAAAAAAAAAAAGAGTTCCAGCAAGAGACCATGGAGGAGTGCTACTTACTGGGTTACTCCTCCTGGCTTGCTCAGTTTGCTTTCCTGTATATGCTACTTACCACTTGCCTGGGATGGCACTGCTCACAGTAAGCTGGGTCATTTTATATCCATCATCAATCAAGAAAATACCCCGCAAGATAGGCCCACAGACCTGATGGATGTAATTCTTCAAATGAGGCTTCCTCTTCCCAGATGACTCCTGTGTTGACACAGGCTGGAGTCAAAAATAGAAACACACATACATGTATGAATGAGTGTGTTTGTGTATGTTTGTGTAGGATACGTACATATATGGTGTATACATATACATATATACATATCTGCCATTGTAACCATATTAAATTAATATTGAAATATTATATTACATGGCTCTCTTAATTTCTATTTAATTCTTAAATAGCAGTACAATTATTATCAAAACCTAAATTTTCTAAATAATTCTTACATCCAGAGAGAATGGGTATTGTTTGATACATCCTGAGTATAATCAAGACATTAGATAAACATTATCAAGGAGCTGAATTTGAATGTGGGGTTTCCTTAGTAATGAAAACCATTAAATATTTTCAAACTTAAGGTAGCCAGTTTCTCCTGTGCTGGGCAGAATCCTTTAAGCCTTTTGAGGATTCTTTAACACATTCCATTTCTTAGTCATAAATTTCCATAGTTATTGCACTCATGGGAAATTCTTCTTACATCTGACCTGCTCCACTTTGAACTTGTCTCCCCCTTTTATCTCCTGACATTTTGAAGGAGGCTAGAACATACTGGAAGCATCACGTAATCACCTCCAAGAAGTCCCTACCACGTTGTGTGACTTTTGAAAAATGCCAAGGGCTATTATCGTTCAAGTGGAATAATGCCATAGAATGGTAATTAATTCGATCTTTAACTGTTCGCTATCATCCCCTGAATGGAGAAGCAATGGATGTATTAAGTAATGTATGGGCTAAAGGCATGAGGTTTAGTGTAGGCCAGGTTGAGGGGTCTCTCCTGACCCTTGGGCATGCTGTTGAACCTTATTAACTCTCATTTTCCTCTCTCAAAAACAGCTATAATAATAGTGTCTCCTTTGTGTAGTTGTAAGATTTAAACAGGTGTGACGGTGGCTAGAAAGAGCCCTGCAATGACATGGACATGGACGAGATCTCCTTCGACTGACCTGGGCTATCAGGGCATCACGTGTTCTAGACTGTGACTGTAAAGACAATCTGAGAGGTCGATTCCATTCTCATTTCTCCACATGGTCAAAGTCCAAAGCAAGTGTGAGAGATTTTTTTCTTAAGTATTTTTTCCAAGCATATAAAAGAGGGGTAATTTTTAAATGTTTTCACAAACTTTAAATAATTAGATTTTTCAAAGAGTATATTCTGATCCTGATTTCTTTCTTGCAACTCCTCCCAGATCCTCCCCACCCATTACTCTTTGTTTTGTTTTGTTTTGTTTTGTTTCTCTCTTTCACAGCAGTGTCCTCAAAGCTAGCGGACCAGACAACATTGGAACCCCTGTGGTGACTCAGCTACAGAAGCCAAGTGTTTGTCAGGACTAAAGGGGCTAATTTGTAGACTGCTTCATTCAGGCCATTAGACCACTATTAATTGGGTCAAATAGAAAGAAGCGGTAGCAGGATAAATAACACATCATCTACAGAGCACAAATGTTAGTGTTATTCTTGGTTAGTGAGAGAGACTGCGGGTGAGGAGACACTGGGGTAATATGAGGACCTCAGCCTCCTTACTGCTTGCAGTGCCCTGTGCTCACACAGAGGGGGCAGTACTCTGTCATGCTCAGCATGGACTCCATACACTAAACCTGGAACTCTCCAGAAACAAGGCAGCATAATCCATGTAAACTATACCAATCACATGATGGCCTGTCGGGTTTATTCATTATGCAAGCCATGAGCAGATGGGCTGACATAGTAAGTAGTTGCTGGTGAAAATGAAGCGCAAAAGAACAGGCCTTCATCTGACCTGGATGGGGTCTCAGTCTCGTTATGAAGGAGGTCTGGTTGTGTATTATCTGTTACTCTGGCAAGGCAAAATTCCAGAGATAAACTATTTACCAAGAAAGAGAGGGGTTTATAGTTCATGGTGAATGTCTGGTGAGATCCCCAGACAATCTCATGGATTCCCATGTAAGAAGCTAATAAGCACATAAAGAATCAGTAAGTCAGAAAGAAGTCGGATTCCTCATCTCTTCTGAGGCCCTGCCTCCAATGACTTATGCATGGCTCTCTTCACCACATCTCTTAAAGGATCCATGGCACCACTCCTCAAACCAAGGACCAACCAGCGTATGAGCCTTTGGGAAGAATGCATTTCAACCATACTCAAGTCACACCCAACAGTTTCTGCATTATATCCAAAAGTACTCTCTTCAATATTGTATTAAACATGCTCTTTACTAAAAATACAAAGCTTACAGCAAGCAGCCATTTCCACCCATGCCACGATCAAGCATGCTACTAAGTCTCTGGAAATAAAGAGAAGACTCAACACAGCGGGTTTAATTACTGATTTTATCTTTTAAATGAATAATGGTAGAGCCTTGGGTCCTGCAGCATCTAGGCTCTGCATCTGTTCCTCAATTCATCAAATGTTTATTGACAGCGTCTGATGCCTAGAAGGGAAATTTACATGCATCCCAGCATCTGCACGCCTTGAATGGTGCTTGGATAACTCTGAGAATTGGGGGTTGAAATGGAAAAAGTAGATGCAGATCTCAGAACCAAAACACAGTGGAATATTGCTCCGTATTCCCTGAAGTCAAGGTTTCCTTCTTGCTTGTTGAATTCTAAAATCTGAAGAGAAGAAAGGAAGCAATGTGAGGAGAAGGAAGGGCTTGGGGCTGTGAAAGGCGGGCAGTGGACAAGGGACCCAAACCAACACAGTGTAATGTCACAGATGTGTAGAAAGTACCACCATGGAGCCCATCGCTTTGTATGGTAACTTGCATTGATCGGTTTTTATTGTTAATCTGACTCAACCTGGAGTCACCTGGGATGAGGGAACCTCAAATGAAGAATTGCCTTGATCAGACTGGCCTGTGGCCATGTCTAAAGGGAATTGTCCTGAGTGATATGGGAGGCTCCAGCTCACCATGGACACTAGACTGGCGGGGCATGGGTGACAGAAATAATCCATGGTAGAATTCTCATCTGCCTAAGTAGACGGGCATGGGCATGGGGATAAACCAATAGGAGGTGACAGAGAACAATCCAGAAAGCAGCCATGACAATTTTAATGAACATGGCCCCTTGGGCTCAGATTTGAATGCCTGGTCCCTAGTTAGTAGAAGTGTTTTTGGAAGAATTAAGAGGCATGACCTTTATGGAATAGGTGTGTCACTGAGGTCTAAAAAGCTCACACCATCCCTTAGCTTTCTTCTCTTACCTCTCCTCTCTTCCCTCCCCCTTTCTCCTTCTCCCACCTCTCCCCTCTCTTTTCTCTCCCCTCCCCTGCCTCTGGTTTGTGGATTAAATGCAAGCTATCAGCTGCTGCTCCAGCATCATATCTGCCTACCTGCTACCATGCTCTCACCACCATTATGGTAACGACCAAGCCCCTGAAACCATAAGCAAGCCCCCAATTAAATGTTTCCTTTTATAAGTTGCCTTGGCCGTGATGCCTCTTCACAGAAATAGCAAAGTAGGGGTTGGGGGTTTAGCTCAGTGGTAGAGCAGCGCTTGCCCAGCAAGTGCAAGGCCCTGGGTTCGGTCCTCAGCTCCGGGGGGCGGGGGGGGGGTGGTTAAGAAATAGCAAAGTAATTCAAACAGCAGCCCTCATCCATGGTTTCTGCCTCTGCCTCTGCTCCTGCTGGAGTTCTTACCCTGACTTTCCTCCATCATATTGTGCCTTGAATACAAGCCAAATAAAAAACCTTTCCCTTCCAAGTTGCTTTTGATCAGGGTGTTTAATCATAGCAACAGGAAAGAAAACTAGAGGTAGAAATTTAACTTTTTTAAAAGCCGAGTAATCCAGGTTCCTTTCCACCTTATTGTAACAGAAACAAGTCCCCCGCCAGTGCCTTTTCAGGGTCCCATGTGGGTGCTTGGTTCTAATGGTGAGATTCCACAGGTTTTGGTCCCTCCCAAGTCATTTGTCTGCACAGCATGGGAGGAGGATGTGTGGGCGGGAATGCTGTCAGTGTAGTCCTGAACAGCGTGCTCTGGCTCTCCGTGCCCATGACTGAGATGAAGATGAGCCCATGTGGACAGCTCAGAGTGAGCCAGTTCTTACTAACTTCATCACTTCACCTGCTGAGGAGGATGAAAAGTCCAAAGAACAGTTTGCCAAAGCAGCTCCTGGTCAGCAGTGCCAATGAGTTTCCTCAGGGGTCTATAGAAAATCCCAAAACAGGATTCCTGACATTCAAACTTCCTTAGGAGTATTGCTGTCCCCTCCCAAATAAGTATTTGGTCTTAATCTTCATATTTTAAAATCGTACTTAATAGCACAATTGCCTTTTCATATAAAATAATACTCTCCCTAGTGTCTCATGACATTCCGACAGATGTTTTCAATCCTCCTTTCTCTTCCTGACGTGCGTGCTTTCTCGGCCCCTCTCTGGACTGGGGCTGGGCAGGCGATTAGTCCCAGGCATTACCATGAAGGTGGAAACAGCATCTCTCTAGTCCAGTCTCTTTTTATTTCTTTTCCCTCCGTGGTGACTGTGGCGGTGGCACTGATGAAAGATCTGGATGCTGCTTTCATGTGGAGAAGAGCCCAGGGTTCAATGTTGTAACACAAATCAGAATTAGACTTTTATTAAGTTTAGTACAGAGGGTGGGTCAATGAGAGATGGCTTCTCACCATGGAGATATTTCCATATATATTAGAGTGGAGAGAGAAGGGGTGGCCTGTCTCTTCTCTTGTGAGACAAACACTGTCCCAGGACAAGGGATTTTTGTTTACTGGTTTGGTTTTCACGATAGGGTCGTCTTCAGTAGCCCGGCCTGGCCTAGAGTTTCAGCTCTCCTGACTCGGCCTCCTCAGTGTGCTCTGCCCGCCCAGCAGGGCTTTGCTGTTATTTTCTGTTTGCAGCCTCTCTCTTGGTGAAGTTCCTCACATACCTTGAGATGTCCTTGTCTCAGGTTCACAGGATCAGAATTCCTGGGAGTCGAGATATAAGCACCTTTGTTTCCTTTGATAAGGGGATGGGATGAAGCTTTCTGAAGCCATTGTCCCATTTTATCCAGTGATATGGCTGATACCTGGTCATTTCAAGGCTTTTTCAAAGGACACATCAAATTCTACAGATTTACGGAGCACAATGTGAGGTGTTAAAGCTCGTACACAATGCACGGTGATCAAGTCACAGAGCTGACACTCCCGTCAACTCAGCGTTTATCGGTCCTTAGTGGGATCAGGCATTTGCCACATTTTAGCTCCTTTGACATAATGGGAGTGGTAAGCCGAGTGAGTAGTGCATGTCCCTGGGTTCATGGTTCTCAGGGTCCTCTCATTTTTCCTCTACTCTTAAACCTTTGAGGCACTGACTTCCCATAAAGACTGCTCCCACTATTCATTAAGAAAATATTCACACATCTCCCTCACACATATACAGTAATAAGAATGCAATAAAACCTAAGTAATGAAAATTGGGAGGGGACAGCAAAATGTCTCAGGGGCTACAGAAGCCTGAGGACGTGAGTGTGATACCTGAGATCCCATGTAAAGACAGGAGAGAGACAACTCCACAAAGCTGTTCTCTGACCTCCACACGCACCGCAGCAAATGCAGCCATATACTAATAAACAAAATAAAAATTAAAGATTTAATAGAAGAAAATACTTCCCTTGTGCCATTTTCAGCTAGGATATTTCGTATAATATTTAGCCTTACGAGTGGAAAACTGAAGAGGCATTCATTAGCAAGCAAAATAATTATACTTTATTGACAACTCAGAAGTCACAGTACTTTCAGACATTTTCAGACTCTTTTACAAAGAAAAATAAATTATAAGAAACGACACACAAGTCCAATGAAACTTTACTTTCAATAAAGTTTACAAAATCATTTTTGAAAACCATAAATCGATAGCCTGAATTGTTGGTGTCATGATTATGGATCTTCCTATGTGATCATCATCTGGCCCTATCTGGGGTGGAGTAGCTGAAGTGGATTCAGATGGGGGTCCCTGTGGGGTAACATGCATGGACGCACACAGGAACAAGCCCATGCTAACAGGAAATCGGGTGACTTGTCATTTCACTCATTAGGCAATAAATTCTAGACCTAGCCGTTTCCTAAGCACATTTCTTTTTACATCCTAGGTCGGAACCAACGAGATGCAGAAAGTCATGTGTGGCCAGTAACATGCAGCCATCAACGACAGGAAGAATCCTGTTATCTGTGAGAGACAAATCCCTCACATTCTCTTAATTAAGGGACAATAACTGAGCCAAGCTGATCAAAACGAACACATTTTCCAACATTTTATAATTTGACATTATTGGTGCTTTCTAACAGTTTTACTGCTCAACAGTTAGCATCTGCTGAACCATCCATGTTCTAGAAACAACTGCATTTATTATCTCCTGGGCTCTGCGCCGTATTCCCATCTTGACTGAGGAAAGAGGAGTTGCACACAGACCTACCGTATGCTGCCCATGTGCTGTGGGCACCCAAGGGAAATGGTGAGCCTGTAAAACCTAGTTAGAAGGGCACCGACGTGCACCTAAACTGGCATTCTCTAGGACCACAAACACATACACCAAGTAAGATCAAACCCTGTTAGGAAATTCACAAGTGCACTGCCACAAATGGCTTACAAACACTTTAAGTACATCATCATCATTGGGGTTGGGGATTTAGCTCAGTGGTAGAGCGCTTGCCTAGCAAGCGCAAGGCCCTGGGTTCGGTCCCCAGCTCCAGAAAAAAAAAAAAAAAAAAAAAGTACATCATCTAACAAGACTCAGAGCCGGCTTTGGTGGCAGGTCAGAGAGAACAGACAGGACAGGAAAGTATTGGGGTACTGCAAACACAGCTCTGTGTACGTCAAGTGGCGCCATCTAACCCGAAAACTTCCCAATTCCTACTTGCTCAACTGTGGAGAAACGGGGCCACACGGAGGGGAAGATCCTGTGTTGAAAGTCGTGTGGGAACAGTGTTTTGAGTGGACTCAGACACCAGTGCACTCCTTGGAGTCAGGAAACAGTGTCACGAGGCGAATGGCTGAGTCTGCCCATGGGAGGCAAACAGCAGCTTTCTCAATGCTGTTCAGAGGAAACCACATCCACGCAACTGACTGGCTCTCCGAGACAGTTCCCACCGCGACAGAAGTAACTGCTGGAGTCACTTCAGCCACGTGTGATCCATCAGGATAGTTCAACATGTGTGCCTGCTTCCCCTTCCTCCGGGTCCCCAAACAAAAGGAATAGCTGCTAGAATCGAAATATCTTCTCCAAAAATCTTTAGAAAATAAAATTCTGTAAAAGCAAATATCAGAGGGAAATTATCAAACCGTAAGGATGTCTTCAGGGTCCCTTAAACAAGTGTGTGTCTTTTATACTGCATGTAAACAGTGCCTCACGCCGCAGACTAAAACCATCCCCTCTTTCACCATGTCCTCCTTTCTGTACTGTGACTCCTCTTGTGCTGACAATCTGGGGACTTCCATACGGGCTGTTGACTCCGCAGTCTCACTACAGAAGACGTCCCAGCTGATGAGACGCTCACACCCCGTGCGCAGAACTTAAGAAGCCCCGCGGTGACCCACTTGTTAAAAACCTGCTGCACTTGAATTCCGCAAGGAGCAGGTGAAGACACAAAAATAAAACGAGGCCAAGTACAGATACAACGTGAACACAGCTGACAAGAGCCGTGTGCCACTGTAGTTTTAAATACCTAATACATTCCTCACAGTCCAATTCCAATGAAATCACTTTTCTCACAAACTCATCCACTGCCTAAGGCTGAAGACTTGAAGTAACAATTTAACATAAAATATCACAATTATTAGAAATATCTAACATAAATGTTTTTAAAGTTTTGGTTCTTATGAATGCATAGCAAAATAAAGCTTCTGATATATTTATAGGCTCAGACTTAAAGACAAAGTAATGAGGTACGCAAAGCCACACCTGAATAAATTAACATTTACGTAAAAAATAGAGAATCCCCCAGATGGCTTGGTAACGTCTTCCAGATAACACATTACAGAGCCAATGGGCAAAGACGGTCAGAGACGACCCACCCGTCCCTCAAACTCCCCAGTTCTCCTCTTCGTCATCAGGTGAGCTTGGTTGCTTTGGCTAGTGTGTGTGAAGACAGGAAGAAGGCAGCATCTCTCTGGACAATGCCTAAAGTGCCTGGTCTTTCCTAGACAGTTCCCTATTGTCTCCAGTTTTCTTAAACATACATCCCACAGTTCATCTGCCCATTCAGATCAACGGAAGCCGGCAGTAAGGAATGCTATGTGGCTAGGAGGCTCTAGAGTTCTGTATTTTATCAGGTATCTACAAGGAAACAAGGAAGCATGTGGCTAGATCACTACAAAGTTAGCCAGCTGTTTAAGGGGCCTCGCCCCCGAGACCTCCGCCCTACAGCGCACCCTGTGGCTGCCAGTCTCCGGCTGTTTATAGGACTGGTAGCCTCTTTCCCTGTGTGAGGTCTTGGATTTCTTTTCTGGCTTTTTAATCTCGTCACAAATACTATTCGGAGATAGGACACTCTCCCAAAGGATGAAAATGTAACTGAACTTTACACTAACATTAAACTGGTGTGTTTAATTCTTACTGACTGTGACATGAAAAATAATTGTTTCATTGGGTCACGTGTCAGGTTCTCTTGACTCCAGCCTAAGTCCTCTTGACCAAGTAACCCAGCATTCTGGGACTCCATTTCCTACAACGGTAGCCATCCTGGCGAATTTTAAGTCAGCTTAACACAATCTGGAGTGGTTTTGGAAGAGACTCAATCAAGACAATGTCTCTGCAAGACAGAACTGCAGGCAAGCCTGTGGGGGCATTTTCCAGATTGATGATCGAGGTGGGAGGGATATACCCACTGTGGGTGGTACCAACCCGGGCTGGCTACCCTGGGTACTATAAAAAAGCAGGCTGAGCAAGCCATGAGAAGCAAGCCACGAGAAGCAAGCCACGAGAAGCAAGCCACGAGAAGCAAGCCACAAGAAGCAAGCCAATAAGCAGCACCCCTCCATGGCATCTTCGTCAGTTCCTGCCTCCAGGTTCCCGCCTTGAGTTCCTGCCCTCACTCCCCTTAATGAAGGACTGTGGTGTGGAACTGTAAACTGAAGCCTTCTCCTGCAGAATTGCTTCTGGTTGTGCTGTTGTATCAGTGACAGAAACCCAACTGAGAGAGCAATAACTCCCTCAAGTTAAGACAGAACAACTAAGGGAGCAATAACTCCCTTAAGTTAAGACAGAACTAAGGGAGCGATATTCCAGATACCTCCGTGACCTTTTCACCTACGACTGAAACAGGAAGTCAGAGCCTTGCTCAGTGACCGTGACGCTCTACCCTCTGAATAGCTGCACAATAAAGCGACTCTGGCTCTGGGAACGCTCTACTGCTCACACGGTGGTCAGTGGGAATCTGCCATCCCTCCAAGGCATCGCCCCGTCAGCAGCATCACCCACGGAAGAAAACACCATCAGTGCATTTTTGTGCACACGTACACAGGAGGTAAACACTGCTATTGTGGGATGCTTCCAAGAGGTTTTTAAAACTATGCCCCTATTTAATTTATACCATGTTGAAATCCTTTGTCTTCTCAATGGTGGTAAGAAAGATGACCCAAAGTATTTCTTACAGAAACAAAGAATAACAGGCTATGCTTATTGTTTCCGTTTTGAATTTTAAACTTTTTCAGTCTTCAAAGCTAATTTAAAATGTTTCATTGTCATTAGATAAAAGCAATAATCTGCTATAGTTTATCACAGCTACAAAAGATGTCAGTTCACAGTCAAATTACAATACTCTGCCAACAAAAACAGGAGTTTGGCACTGTGTTTAGTGTATGGCGATACACTGTACCCGTTCTTGATTGCTGTTAGAACTGGGGTGACAACGGAGGGTTCACCGCTCTTCTCCCACTATTACAAACCACTTGATACACATGTAGAGTTCACGTTCAGAGAGAGACTCTGGGAGGCGCCATCAGCAACTGCTGTAGTTGGATAAATAATTTCTTCGACGGTGACATACGTGCCCAACAAGAAGCCCACGAACCCAGTGAACGCTATGGAAATGTTCTTCAGGACCATCCATACGTTGTAATGGTCCTTGGAAAACGTCAGGATCTCCACAAGCGGGGGCAGGATCAGGGCTAGAGTGCTGCTACTCACAGCCCCCACGAAGGAGATCACAATGTCCAGGCGGGGAATGAGAACCGCGCCAGCACCTATAACAAAAACATGGTTCCTTTTAACATGCATGCTACACACGTGGGGACTAAAAGCAGATCTTCTTACACGTGAGAGTAATTAGCAGAAGTCACCACTTATGGGAAACTGACAGAATTCATTCCAATCTAAGGAAGAACAGACCAGAGAAACATTTGCTGGACTCATACTTAACAACATTTCTCAAGTAAACAACTCGTAACTTTTTGGATAGCGATGTTTCTAATAGTAACTGTTTACAAAATACACAATTTAAGCAGTTCTCATTTTTTGGTTCTTTTTTTTTTTTTTTTTTTCCGGAGCTGGGGACCGAACCCAGGGCCTTGCGCTTCCTAGGCAAGCGCTCTACCACTGAGCTAAATCCCCAACCCCAGCAGTCCTCACTTGAACACACGAAAGTCAACCACTGTGACAGACACGCACTGATACTTACAGGTGATACTAACCAAGAGGGACCGTATCCCAAAGTCACAGATGCACTTCCATTTGGCATGAAGTCTAGCAGTGACTGCGGGGATAATGATCTCTGCTGGGACATAGAACTGAATAGAATAGGTCACAAAAATGCCAAAGGAATACAGGATTTTCACTGACTGATACAACCTGTTGGAAGAAAAGAAATTCAACATTTAGTTTTTCTTTTAATGTGAATCTGACTTTGCTCTTTTTTGAATTTTCAGACGGTAAACAAGAACTATATATAGAGCAGAAGCCACTTTAGAAACCTCCTAATCAAAGATGCTTGTCTGTGCAAAGGCCAACCAAGCTAGATGTGGTGGGGCACAACTCTAATGCCAGCACTCAGGAGGCCAAGACAGGAGGATTGCTCTAAGTTCCATAACAATCTGGGCTACATATGTAGTGACTTCCAGACCAGGATGTGGCTACAGAATAAGAACCCTGTCTGAAGGAGTTGAAACCATGACTAACTTCATTTCTAGTCCTTGTGCAGACAGAAGAGCCTGGTGAGGCTGAGCACAGACTTGGGGATGTGGTGCTCAGAAGACAGCATCTAGGGCCAAGCCAGTCCACCGAGCTTATTCTCAGCCCCAAGGAGAGACTGTCAAAGCTTTCAAAGCGGGATTTTTTCAACTTTGGAAAAACTTGACTATCTCTGTTCCTTCTTTAAAATAGTGAGTCACAACCTCAGTGACCTACATGTAGAAGAAAATGTCATATTAGGCTCTGAATCTGGGTTCTCCTTGCTTGACATTTTTGTTAGCCAAAGGTCACAAGGAGAGCATCTGGGTCATTTCAACTACCAGAGTTCTCTAAGGTACACCTGCTTCATGTATTAACAATCACGCACTATGGGAATAGATCTGTTGCTCTTTGATTTGTGGTATAAACTTTCCCTTTAAGGTCAGGGCTTCAGAACTGCACATTAATGTTCAACCATATAGACATCGCTAGAATTCTCTAATGACTCACTTTATGTGATACACATGGATAAATATATATGGTGTGGCAGGGCAGGGCAGGGCAGGGCAGGACAGGGCAGCTATTCATCCATCTTGTATTGTTGCTGAGGCCATACAGGTTAACTACAATTTCATCTCCTTGATGGAGAATCCCATGGAAAAGTACCCAGCTCTATTCCAGAAACTGAGGTCAAGATGCCCCAGCCAACTTATCTTAGCTTCTGTTAAACTGCTTGCTTGTGTAAACCTCCCCATGTAGCTTAGCTTCTGTTAAACTGCTTGCTTGTGTAAACCTCCCCGCATAGCTGCCTTGTAAGATACCAGGAGGATGTGGGTTTTGTCTTTAAAAGTCCCTTGTTCTAAATGCTCAGGGCTAAAATTGGGTCCCCAGATATGTGTCTATGGTCCAAGCCAGCCAGAATAAAGACTGAAACTGGCTATAAATTGTGGGCAGCTGAGTGAGCAACTCTAGAGGGCTCCCTGTAAACGGTAGTACTTCAGGTAATGTATGAAATGTGACTGTCTTTAGATTTCTACCTTCATGATGGGCCCCCGCCAAAACTCAGCATGCACTTCGCTTCTTACGATTTTAATTAATTATTTATGTGCTTTGTCTGCATGTGTGTCTGTGCACCATGGGAATGCCTGGGCCAGGTATCCATTTGGAGGCCAGAAGAGAGCATCAGATTCCCTAGGACCGGAATTACAAAAGCCATCCTGTGGGAATTAAACCGAGTTTTCTGGACGAGTGGCAAGTTCTCCGCATGAGCAAGAGCTGAGCCACCTCTGCAGAGCCTTGGCATGACAGTGACATCTTCAGAGAAATGGACAGAATGTGTGGACTCACGCAGGCTGAGTAAACGAGAAGCCTACTCCTCTCGTGTGTGAGTGATAACATTAGTGCACTGTATTCCAATACTTTGAGCATTCTGTTTATTTTATGTTTTTATATTAAAATTCACTTGCACGTTTTAAGAAACAAGCTAGAAAGAGGCCAGAATGCTGTGACCCTGGGGCAGTGCTGAAGACTGGGGCGGGAACACCTCCTGGGCTCCTTCCCTGTGGAAATACCAAGGCCCACTGTCTCACCAAGAGTAGGATACGTGTGGGAAGCGCCTCTCCTCAGACCAAATCCTATTATCCTAAAAGGATATCAAGGCCTGTACTTTCAGCAGGCGATTAATCAGGGCTAAGCTCATCTCTGACAGCTTAAGACTTACAGCCATAAGAGTACAGACAGCTCCCCAATAGCTCCCTAGTCTATGAGCAAGGAGGACGCAGGAGGCTTCTGCAACAGCACATTCACCTTAGGAATGAGTAGACGGAGTAAAACTAGGTCTGAAATGTGGCAAATGACGTAATTAGGCCTGGAAATAATAAATCTTAATTTAAAAATTACCCAACAATGTACTTAGCTAGAGCCTTAAAAGTTAACTACAAATGGTTGTGGCTGGAAATACACAAACTTACTAAGTGACTATTCGTTCAAATATTCTGATAAGCAATTACAGAGAATTAAACATTCTCGTTAATTCACTGTCCATTTAAAAGAGGAGCATTGCTTTTCTTCTAATTATACTTTATTGTTGTGTTTTCAAAGTATGGCTGATAATATGCTTTAAAATGAAAATAGGTTCACAACCACTTTGCATATAAATGTAATTATATATACTCCACTGACAGAAAGCTGGAGTTACACAGCTAAAAGCGGTTAGTGTTAATACCATTCTGTATGCAGTACTGTTAGTGTTACAGGGAGCACTGCTTCTTCACAGACATGTGCTACAGAGGTGAGCACTGCACAAACTGGCTTTTCAACCCCGCAAGTGTAATTCAGAAACAACAGTGTGTTCAAACAGGTCATATAAAAGCACCTGTTTTGGGGCTGGGGATTTAGCTCAGTGGTAGAGCGCTTACCTAGGAAGCACAAGGCCCTGGGTTCGGTCCCCAGCTCCGAAAAAAAGAACCAAAAAAAAAAAAAAAAAAAAAAAAAAAGCACCCGTTTCATTTTCACCTATTTTCTGTTCCAAAAGCCTATTTGTTTCTACAGTTGGCATGTGTACTTTCAATAATGCTTAATGGTTTTTCTCAACTTTTCAACCTTTGTTCTCATTTCAGTAATAAGTATCCACAGAGTTGTGCATCCTGAATCACACACAAAAGACATGAGGGAACACAGCCCCAGGGCCGTTCTGCTCTCTCACTTTCCAGAACACTCTAAGCTTTGAAAGGCAGCTCCCTCCGCCTGTATCTCTTAGCCAGGGACAGTAACAGGTCCACAGCAGCAGACAAGCAGAGACCACATTGCACCCAGCCACCCTGAGAAGAGACTCGGACGACCTCTCTAACGGAACTCTCTCTTTACTCTGACTTGTTCTCCTGCTCTTCAGGATTCTGCTGTGTTCCACGATAATTTCTGGAGGCTTTTTTTTTGCTAGCTGAAAAATCAGGTGACTTGCAAGGCTTTCTTGAGGCTAAGCTATGATTGGATGGTCATGGAGTCACAAGCCCCAACTTGCTCTCTTCTAACTTGAGAACCGTGGCTAGCAGGGTGTGGGTGAGGCAGTGCTGTAGAAAATGGAAGGTCACACACACTCAGGCTTGAACTGGGACCATATGAGCATGGTTTCATGCAGTCCTGCCCGTCCTCTCTGCCCTGGCTGGAACAGAGTGCATATTTCTCTGCATGCTTTCTCTTCAGCTCCTTTTGCAGTAAGACCTTCCACGGATACCTCTGTGGATGAAGACTGCTCTTGTTTCTACCCATGTCTCCTAAGTGAAATTTTAAGCACCCCTAAAATGCATTTTCAGTTTCCACTGATATGGAAATCATAGTAAGTTTAAACGTGTAAGTCATCATCTAGAAACATATCTTACCCATGAATCTTGGTAAATTACATCTAAGACGCCTAAATTCGGACGAATGAGTCATCTCCACTTACCACATGTCCTGGGGAAGATTCAGTGTTATGCTGCCTTTGATCTCATCTCGGAAACACATGTAGCCTAACGTGGCCAGGCTGATGTACAGCACCGTGACGATGGCCATGCCAATGTTCAACGCCTGAGGGAAGCGCTTGGACTCTCTCATTTGGTTTTCCAGTGGCAGCACCTAAGAGGAGAGTAACATTAGCTGCTTTTAAAGGAGCAGGGTACAGGAATTTCAGAATAACCACAGTCTTGTTAGATAGACAAGTTGGTCTGTCTTTTGTAGTCTGTGTGGAAAATCTTATCTTTGATCCACATTTAAGTGCCATTTTCTATGTGATATGTAGACGTGTGTGTGAGGTGTGTATCCTCATGTTTGCATGTGTGTGTGGTTGATGTCCGTGTCTTCTTCTATTGCTTTCCTCCTCGGACTCCCCCTGCCCCTTGGGTTTTCTTAGAGAGGGCCTCACTACATCGCCCTGGCTAGCCTGGAGCTGCACAGACCAGCCTGACCTCCAGCTCAGTGATCTGCCTGCCTCTGCCTCCACATTCTGGGACTAAAGGTGGGACCATCACACCAAGGTTCCAGCTGTTTTCTCGGTTTCTCACCGAACCTGGAGCTTACTGAGTAGGCTAGGCTGCACACCTATGAGTTCTAGCAATCTACCTGGGGTTACTGATGCACCTCTACCCGCCTTTTCTGTGGGTGATGATGTCCCCCTTGTGCTGCAGGCATTTTACCAACTGACCTGTCTCCTCGGCCCCTGCTTCTATAGATTTTGATACTACTTTTTTTTTTTAAATTCACAAAAAGGTTTGATATCAACTCTGAGGCAGTAACCTGCTGGTTATTTTTTAAAAATATATTTTTTAAAGAATTATTTATTTTATATATATGAGTGCACTGTAGCTGTCTTCAGACACACCAGAAGAGGGCATTGGATCTAGTCCATCGTCTAAGAACTAAGTGGGAATTGTCTATACCTGCTGAAGGGGGAGGTTCTGCCTGGGATCCTGGAGTCATTAGTTCCATTGCTTATGTCACTGTGGACTTGGGAGATTTGTTATGTACACTGAGTAGCAACCTGCCACTGCCATGCCCTCCATCACTCATCCTGTTCCAGCCTTTGTCACTGTGAAATGGCCAGGCACTCGTGCATCCATGACGTTGTCTGCCACAGTGTCCCTCCCAGCATCCCCTTCCTCTCTGGCTTACAAAGAGCCCCACGCTCACTTTGGATTCCATGGTTTCCATTTTCATCAGATATTTTTCTCCACAGAACTTAGTCTTTTTCTTGGAGCGCAGCACTTAGAATTAGGGTTTCCATGCTAAGGGTGCTGTGTGAGGAGTATTGCTTCTAGCCCCTCAGGAGACAGAGCGCTTGAAGCTCACCTGCATATGAACGCTCGTGAAACCCTTGCCCCCGAG
This sequence comes from Rattus norvegicus, assembly GCF_021556685.1. Classification (NCBI taxonomy): domain Eukaryota; kingdom Metazoa; phylum Chordata; class Mammalia; order Rodentia; family Muridae; genus Rattus; species Rattus norvegicus. Next base: position 18,748,164 of record NC_141541.1, on the reverse strand, counting down.
AGGCAACTCCTGAAAGTTGTGCTCTGAATTCCCCAGCCCACACCATGTACACCTTTAAACATGTGTTATTACAGTAACCAAGAGCACTGGCTGCTCTTCCAGAGGACTTAGGTTTGATTCCCAGCACCCACACAGTGGCTCACGTCTACTGTAACTCCAGTTCCAAGGTCTCAACACCTTCTTCTGGCCTCATGGGAACTAGGCATGCACTTGAGTGTACAATCATCCACATGCATAATAGAAATTTTAAAATTAAAAAAAAATGCTCTATTTGGGCATGCTTGAATATGTGGGACACAGAGAAAACAAACTTTCCATGAGTTGCGTTTCTGAAGTTATATGATACTTACAAGAGTTTTCAGTATGCGGCCTTAAGGCTTTTATAGACTTACACTCCCGATAATTACTCCCAATAATGCTAAAAGTCTAATCTATACCACCACTTAACCTACCAAGGAAAAAACTGAGACCCTAAGAAACACGTCTAAGATTAAGTTACTCGTGAAACCCTTGCCCCCGAGAGGCAACTCCTGAAAGTTGTGCTCTGAATTCCCCAGCCCACACCATGTACACCTTTAAACATGTGTTATTACAGTAACCAAGAGCACTGGCTGCTCTTCCAGAGGACTTAGGTTTGATTCCCAGCACCCACACAGTGGCTCACATCTACTGTAACTCCAGTTCCAAGGTCTCAACACCTTCTTCTGGCCTCATGGGAACTAGGCATGCACTTGAGTGTACAATCATCCACATGCATAATAGAAATTTTAAAATTAAAAAAAAAATGCTCTATTTGGGCATGCTTGAATATGTGGGACACAGAGAAAACAAACTTTCCATGAGTTGCGTTTCTGAAGTTATATGATACTTACAAGAGTTTTCAGTATGCGGCCTTAAGGCTTTTATAGACTTACACTCCCGATAATTACTCCCAATAATGCTAAAAGTCTAATCTATACCACCACTTAACCTACCAAGGAAAAAACTGAGACCCTAAGAAACACGTCTAAGATTAAGTTACTCGTCAGTAGAAAAGCTAAACAATAGTTCAAGTCTACCGCACTGACTGTTAGGTCTCAAATCCAGGTCAAGTCTCACTGGTAATACCTGTGGCTCCTCCCAGCACTCCTCACCCCGCCCTGCCCTAAACCCCTCCCTCCCAGGCTGGGCTTCCACTTCACTTCCCCCAGCCTGATCCTTACAGAACACAGCCATTCTGGCTACCCTGGTCTCTTGGTCTCCTGCCCAGAAGCCTCTGCTGGTCCTTGGTTGGAGGCTCCTCTCTTGCTCTCCTCACAGTCTCCCCTCATGGACTGGTTTCGCCTGCCAGCCATGTTCATCTGGGACTCTTCCCTCTGCCTATTTTCTCTCTTATATCTATAATAAAAATCTCAGGAGTGGTTGTATCCCCCACCTGTTGTTATTTCATTTTGTAATTTGTCCACCAAAATGGGAATCATGGTCTATGAGTACAAGAAATTAAAACACTGAAAGAAAATGTGTGCTTTTATAGAGTTTGACTATATAGAGTCTTGTGCTAACTTTAGAGTTTAAAATCCAACCAAGCAATGGCAAGTTCTTACCACGCCTATGCCTTCAAAAGCAAACACAGCGGTACCGAAGAACAGTGGGTATTTCTTCCACCCCGCGACTATCGGAAGGTTGTGGGGATCCGGCATGCTCTGCAGAAGACAGAAAAGAAGGAAAAAGAAACTGGGCTATAGCTTCTTCTAATTCAAATTATTTAAAATTATACAGCAGACTCACACTCTCACAAGCTTCGCAAAGCAACCGGGGTTATGACATTGAGCAAACACTTTATGTATCCTATGTTAGGGGAGGTCAAACTGTTAGGATGTAGATAGTTGCTGAAGAAACTGTTTCCCTGACAACCACACAATCCTCCTGTGAACCTATGTGCACTGGCCAGTCGTGGGCAGCACATGGGGCACATCTCCTGCCATATAAGAAGTGCACGGGCACTGCTGTGGTCTCCATGTGTCCCTCCTCCTCCATTCTCTATGACATCTGGCTCCTGCCTTCCTCCCTAGGTGTCCCTGGCACAAGTCTCCTGGGATTTCAGTGTGCTCTGACACAGCGTGGACGACCCCACTGTCCTTCATTACTTGGCACCAACTCAGTAATGCTTCCCAGTCTCCTGATCTAGACAAAGTCACTGCAGCACACCTGGCTCAAACCCACTGACTACAATGACCGTTCTTCCAGATAGCCTAATTCTAGCCTTCCTTGCCAACGCCTTCCTCTCTGCCTTGCCTACGGAAGGAGAATTCAAGGCCAAGGAGAGGAGCTCTGCAGACAGAAGTGTGAAGGCACGTGGGGAGGCTGGGAGCGTGGAGGCTGGGAGCGTGGAGGTTGGGAGCGTGGAGGTTGGGAGCGTGGAGGTAGGGAGCGTGGAGGCTGGGAACGTGGAGGCTGGGAACGTGGAGTCTGGGAGCGTGGAGGCTGGGAGCGTGGAGGTAGGGAGCGTGGAGGTTGGGAGCGTGGAGGTTGGGAGCGTGGAGGTAGGGAGCGTGGAGGCTGGGAGCGTGGAGGCTGGGAGCGTGGAGGTTGGGAGCGTGGAGGTTGGGAGCGTGGAGGCTGGGAGCGTGGAGGCTGGGAGCGTGGAGGTAGGGAACAGTAGAGGCGCATGCAGAATCTCATGATATGAAGATGCCGTGTGACTTCGTCATCTGCAAATGCTGAACTGCTCTCCAGTGTGCAGATGTCGTGCCCTGTGCTCTTCCCTCTCCTGGGAGAGCTACTTTTCTAAGGAAACTTGAAGCAGATGCAGCATGACTGTGTTTGAACTGCTAATGGAAATGTTCTGATTATCTTAGAGGTAATATACTTAATCGATTAGATCATGAGGAAATAAAACAGAAACCCTCAACTGGATTAAAAGTCCTGAGACTTCAAAGAGTGACCTCGGTTTTCATTACTGCAAAGTCTTCAAACAAAGGAGTCACAAGCGTGTGCCATGGCAGTGGAGGGCATGTGGCAGCAAGCACAGAGCTTGGAGAATTATACACACGCCCACCCTTGTGACTGACTCAAATCTCAGAAGCACAAGCCCAATAACTCAGTGAGCTGAGTCACAGGAGGCTCTGAGAAAGAGCCCGATCCTAAATCTCACAGCAGCTCTACCAGGAAAGGCAGGATGTTTGGAAACAGTCACAAACCCACAAACACCGTCATCAGTGTTAAAGCCAGGCTCAACATCTTAGCAACTACTTCATGTGTTAACATTTCATGAAGGGAAATCAACATTTACTACCTATCTGTGTACCACATAGGTGGAACAGGTCTCTCACCTCCAAAGACAGCTCTACCCACGTGGGAACACAGGATGGCTACCCAAAAGCACACTTACCCTAACAACATACTGGTAAATTATCACGAGACTGGCAGCCATGGAAATGTTGGCAAGGAATGAGAGTACAAAGAGACTCTTCAGCTCTCGAATGAACACCAAGAGAATTAGAAGTGGGAGAAAGCAGAGCATGTAGACCCTGAGGTCCACACTTCTCCTCTCACAGACTTGAGACAGATCCGAGCTATTCGAAACGACCACTGTGGTCTCCAGGAGTCCTTCATGAACCTGCAGTGTGCACAGAGGAAGAAATGACCCATGAGCTCACAGTCAAGAGAGACCAGTCAAATAAAACCACACCCTCTACCATCGAGCCTGTGACACTGGTGACCAGTGAGGTCATCCCGCAGTGCCTTACTGTGACACTGGTGACCAGTGAGGTCATCCCGCAGTGCCTTACTGTGACACTGGTGACCACTGAGGTCATCCCGCAGTGCCTTACTGTGACACTGGTGACCACTGAGGTCATCCCGCAGTGCCTTACTGTGACACTGGTGACCACTGAGGTCAAACCATAGTTTCTCACTGGGACACTGGTGACCTCAGTGTTTTCCTGAGGTGGTGGTGGTGGTGGGGAGGAGGAGGAGGAGGAGTGAGTTGTAACGACTGTGTTCAGTAATGTGCATGGCCATGGAAGGAAACTTTACAAGAGTGACAATTCCCAATCCCACACTTCTGTGACTGCTGCCTGCCCTGCCCATGTGGGCGCTCGCTGTTGCCTCAGGCTGTTCTTTAAAGTCCAACTGCATGTCTTTTCTGTGGTTCCCTTTATGCTTCTAAACGGCTTTCATCTTCTAGCTATAAAAGACAACGTCTCTTTCTAACCACCCAGGAAGCAGCTTTTCTACCTCATCTTCTCATGACTTAAAATTTCCATTAAGCTCTGGAACAGACTTCATGGGAGAAGTCAAAGCATTTAAATGCCCCCCCTCTGTCTCACACACACACACACACACACACACACACACACAGAGAGAGAGAGAGACAGAGAGAGACAGAGAAAGAGAGACAGAGAGACAGAGAGAGGGAGAGAGACAGAGAGAGAGACAGAGACAGACAGAGACAGACAGAGACAGAGAGAGAAGAAACCTCAAAATCTACCCAATGATAAAAGCATTTCCAGGTCCCAGAGGTGGCTAACCAGGCTAACCAGGTGTGATGATACACACCTAGGAACCCAACTAGGAAACTGAGGCACTGAGATCCTGAATTTCAAGGCCATACTTAACTGACAAACAACACAGTAGGAGCAACTGTGACTGAGGTCTCCATTTCAGGAAAACGTGCAGGAAGCTGAGGAGACGTCGATCATAGACACAAGACTGGGGAATAACTTCCAGGATAATTGTGAAAGTTAATGCCGTGCTGAGGTTCATAAACAAGGCGAAGGCATTATTCCTACATTGAAACAGGGCTTGCTGGCAACTCCCTTGAGGGGAGAGCTAGGATAGCCCCAGCAATAACCAGCCATGGTGGTACACATCTGTGGGCCAGCACTTGGGAGTATGTGCAGGAGGATCAGGAGGTTCAAGGCCAGTCTGAGCTATACAGAAAGTTCACAATGAGCATGAACTAGAGGAGTCCATCTCAGACAAGCAAGTGAAAATGGTGGGGATGAGAAAACAAGCTCCACAGCTGCCATTCTGCCCGCTCCCAGAGAGGCTGCTGCCATTCTGCATGCTCCCTGATAGGCTGCTGCCATTCTGCACTGTCCCTGATAGGCTGCTGCCATTCTGACCGCTCCCTGATAGGCTGCTGCCATTCTGCACGGCTCCCAGAGAGGCTGCTGCCATCTTGTTCCGTGGGAATGCCACATGGCATGTGATTCCAGAGCCTTTTTACACAAGTGCAGCAATTACTGAGCCTTGGGAGTAAGCACTCTTTCTTAGCCCCAGCTTTCCACTGCTGCATACTATCTTATACCGCCTTAAGGACACCAGCAACGTGAAGGACATCACCCCAACGCCTACGCACATGCTTTAGAGATGTGAGTTTGAACCACACCACAGCCCAGCCTAAATACACAACCATGGCTGTCAGGCATGACAATACAGAAATCCAGCTTTTAAGGGAGAACGTAAAGAATGACCACAAGTGAAACGTGTCCTGATTTTCAACCACAGCATCATCCACTGTGCAATAAACAGGGCACCGGAAGGAAGCAACGTCACAAAGCGGAAACATACTCACCTGTTTCACATTCTCAGCTAAGAAGACAATATAGACACTGCAGAATCCCAGCTGTGTTATCACCAGAAAGAAGTCGACCACGCTCCTGCAAACAGTCCCACAGGAAGGGTCACGGGGGCTCTGAACAGGCAGCAGAGCTCATTCTCTGACTACTTTAAAACACTATAATAGCATTTTCCTGTTACTTCCTGAGACAATGCCTACGGAGGTCACACGTCACAGTCAGTAAGGCACTAGACAAGGACAGTGAAAGCTCCATTCAGCTTAAAGGCAGAGACCTTTACATCACTTCCTACTTGTGCAATTCTGGGTAAGAATAGCTGCTTGTCAAACAGTTTTACAGAAATACGTTCAGATTTGGGGTGTGCTCGGGACCTTCATTCAGGCCTCAGTGCTGAGAAAAGTTCCTGACTTAGAGGAAACCCATCCCTCCTACTTCTCGTGATCTTCCTCACACCCAGACAGCCTTGGGTCACTTGCACCTGTGCTAAGTACACTTGCTACTTCCCAAATAATAAAGAAGTAAAGCGCAAGAGTTGGGGATGTGGATCAAACTTCTAGAGACTCCTTTGGTAAATTTTGTTTTTAATTTCTAGTAAGATTCACTGAAAAGGTCCAGAATAAAGCAGTTGTGTAGAAGGAGGGAGCAGCTGCTGTCTTATGTGACATCTTTGTGATGTCACTGGAACACGGCAGGCCCCAAAATGACATCCTGCATACTGGACTTGGAGCAAGGACAGAGCACTCAGTCAGACTGCCTGACTCATTGATGAATCCTGTCAACATCATCAACTCATAAACCATCAAACCGGCAGGGACTAGATCAGAGTCTGTCCAACTGTAAAGACTACTTCTATGATCTCATAACTACCTCATACTTTGAGTTATATCTTATTTGATGAAAATAGGTAAAAATTAGAAGAACTTCAACAGAGACATGAGAAGCAAGGCCAGTGCTCACCGCCCCCACGCTGCCTGCCTCTGAAGACAACTCCACGGGCTGGCCTCCATGGCAAAACTCACAGTGTCACTGTACCCCAACGTTGACTTCTTAAACCTGAAATTTAATGACAAACGTACACAGAAAAGTATTAAAGTGGTCTATAAGGACATTTTGTAAAAATAGCATCAAATAAATACAGATTTGAGAACCCAAGGATGTACATTAGCAGATTTGTTTTCAAAGTGTAAGTATCCGTGTACTTGAGCATGACTCAAGAAATGTCAAGATATCAGTGCCCTGTCACGGACATACAGAGTTATATCCATGGCTGAAGCTTTCTTATCTGTAGACTTCAGACAATTCTGTATAGTGCTTCATTGATTTAAAATTTTTAAGCACCTAAAAACAACAACTATACTGTTCTTCCGACGATTATTTCATGCTGACTGCACCATGGGACAGTGCACCAGGCTCTGCAGTACAGTTCTATATAAACTGTCTCATATAATCTTCCGAACATCTCCACGACATGAGGCTCATGACTCCCTCCATTCTCTACACTGCCTTCTTCTCTAGAGTACGCATCATTATTTAAACAACATAAATGAAATAAACAGTTTCACGGACATTTAATGAAGAGTTGGTCCAGACCACTTATCCACTCTAATCTGAAGCACGTTTAAAGTCTGATTTATTGACCAGTAGGCGCATCTCATGGCGTAGAACTAAGAGGGGATATATTATTCTTATGACAGTCTGTCAGCCCATACGTCAGGAACCGTCACTGAAGGACGCTATGCCCCACACTGACTCACTAATGACAGAAGAGCTGGCACCGTCACTCCGAGTGCACAGCTCCTCGGTCTCCTTCCTGTTCCGTCTCCCCAGTAGACTTTTTGAGCATCTGTAGTCTCGGGCTGGCATGAGGACTTGGCAGCCAAAGCACCCACCACAAAAGCCTGAGAAGCCGAGTTCAAGCCCCAGGGCCCCATGAGTTAGAGGAAAGTACTGATGCCACATAATTGTCCTCTCTCCTCCACGTGCATGCTGTGTCATACGTGTGCCCGCATACATACATCATATACATACAGACAATGATAGACATTAAAAAGATAAAAGAAACTACACTCATCCCTCCATACCCACAAGTTCCCCATGTGTGGGCTGACCAATTGCATATGGAAAATTTATGAAAAAATATGTCTGTGTTGACTACATATACAGCCTTGCTTTTCTTGTCGTTACCTGGGAAACAGTATAGAATGATAACATGCATGGCATTTATACTGTATGAAAGATGACCGTAGCATCTGAAAGGTTGTGCAGAGTTTCATCGTTTTATGTGAGGGGCTTAAGCACTTGTAGGTACCCATGAGGATCCGGACACCAACTCTCTAGGACCACTAAGGGACCAGTGGGACCAGACCCTGAGTAATTTAAGTATAGAAAACGCTAGCCTGTCCCACGGTCACTGTCTTGGCTGTGTCTATGCCGTGGAAGGAAGTGCAATCTCTACGTACAATGCACAACAGATACAGGAGACAACGATGCCATAAGCAAACACTAAACTTTACAATTAATCAAATAGACTGAATGAGTCCACATTTACCTCTGACATAGAAAGTGACTGCAACGTACCAATATGTGCATACAGTGGACGGAAATAATTCCTATAAACACAAGGCTGATTGGTCCAAGCTGTGGAGAAGAAAATACAAAGATTTAAACAATCATTTTAAAAACTGAGTAAACTTACAAGCCATGAGTCGATGGACAATTTATTTACAATGAACAAATTGCTGGATCCATTGATTAAATCATCACAGGCATGAGAAACATTAGTACACAGAAATTACATCAGGTGGCATTTTAGACAATGATGCTACCTTGATGACTTTGCAACGGAAGCCTGGGTTACAAAGTACAGATGCTCAGGGAAGAATACAGAATACAACGGCATGTTCAGAATAAGACAGACCTAAAGTATCAGTGTCTCACAGGCATAATACACACTACAGCCCTATCTAGACAAAGAAGAAAAATCTTATTACCCTTACTCTTAGAGAAACTGAGCGTGTATCAGGAACAACAATTAGGAAATAATTATTTCACAAAGTGGTTCATGAGATGTTTCAAGTGTGTACTCGCCAGTAGTGTCTGGGTAACAGAACCAGGCAAGGCTTACTTAGACAATCAAAACTCCAGTTTCTTTGCATGCCGGCTGTTAAACACAGGGAAAGCGGGGATAGCTACAACCTCGATGGAAACCAATCCATTTTAAAACGATCAGATCTCATTTTCTTCCTCCACAAATCAACCTCAACGAGGCTCTCAAATGCAGTCATTAGAGGAGCTGTCTCTAACAACCTTTGATCTTTTCCTCTAAAAGACATTGTTACTCATTTCAACCATTTTTCTTAGATATGAATGCTGCATATAAACTGATCCTGACTCTAAGATACTAAAGAAGTTTCACCATAGAAATTATCCAGTCCCTTAATACATTATGGCTTAAGCACCTGAGAACCCAAAACACTGAGACAAACCCATCTTCAGAAAGGTTTGTTAGGTTTGAAAACCCATCACGGTGGGTGTCATTGTTAAATATTAAAGTAAGTAATCACATAGAAATGAAAACAGTAAATATCACTCTGGGCTACTTACGATGATTACACTTCACATAACTATCAGGACAACAGCCAATGGCCACCTACAGGTCACCCGACCAGGTTATACTAGATGAGGCTCTAGGTATGGGACCTAGAAGTCATTTCTGCAGACAAACAACTGTATCTACCGGAAGGCACAGACTGGCTTACCACGATGCCTGCATTCTTTATTGCCAAGGGAAGCCCTAAGAGGCCGGTTCCAATGTTCCCCTTGAGAAGGTGCATCAAGGTCTGCACAAACCTGGAAGGTGAAAGTCATAAGTGATGATTTAAACATTCAAGCTAGGGACCCACACACCAACGTATGGTTCCCACCGTGCAGCAGCATGAGTCACCCTAGGCTCCACTGCCCAGGCTCCAGTCTTGTCTTCACTCGACAGAAGCAAGCATAGAGGTTTATTGTGGCGATCCAATGAAATGTTTAGTGAAACGTTGTGCACACAGAACAGCAATTTTCTCATGGGATGCTTTGCTGCTGTGGTGTCAAGAACACTCAAGGTTTGACTGGTAAAACAACTTGTACTGTCTAATTACAGTTCTAAACATTTGATCCGTGATTGTCACCTAAACAGAGGTTATCGACGAAAAGTATGTATACAAGTTCTAAAGCTATCCTCAGGTAAAATGACAATTTTTATTATCATGAGCTCCCTCAGGGCTTGCCATTGGACATTCTACTTCATCAGAGTTACTCTCCATGACCAAGAAGAAATGAACTAAAATTAAGAAGACTACAAAATTCAAACTTATAAAGCAAGAATACCAGCCTGGAATTACTTGTTTGGGTGCTGTGTATCTGTTTACACTCGTGATCGAATTTCAGGTGACTGCATTAATCATTAAACTACTGTTAAGACAAGAATTTAATGATCATAAGAAAGCAGGTTTTTTTAGCATTCCACCTGTAGCTTGTCTCCTCAAGCTGCACGAGCCACTCCCCACTCCCTCAAGATCCCTCCCTCTTCTGAGATCTTCCTTTGAGGGACACAGCATTTGATATCTATCACTACTGAAGAAACCCCCACAATGTTCAGTCACCTAATGTCCCTCTCTCGCAGACCACAAGCATGGAGGAGTCTGACTCCTTAACCTTCTTACTCATCTCTGTGTCATCTGCAGCATAAAACGCTCAGACCGATGGGAGACTGAGAAATGCACGCTTCGATAACAAGGCCAAGGACCCATGACACTCACGAAATCCCATGCTGCCCATCGAGCTGGTAGTGTTTCTGCATGGGCAGAAGCGTCTGTTCCTGCTCCTCGTCGGACGACCCATCGAAATTCTGTTCGTTTATTAAGGGCCTCATCACGTCCATATCTACAAAACAGAAAAAAGGTCCTGAACCACGGCTTGTAAAACTGACATATGGCTATGACTTCTATCAGGCTAGAGAGATGGCTCACTGGATAAAACATCTGACCCTCGGTGCAAGGACCTGAGTCTGAGCCTGACACTCCCAATAGCAAGCCGTGGCAGCTGCTTGTAATATTAGCACTCGAGAGGCAGAGACAGGCAACGAGCTAAGTGGCCGACAAAACCAGCAAGGTATCACGAACTCTGGATTCAGTGAAAGACCCTGCCTCAATACATAAAGTAGAAAGCAGCCTAGCAAGATGATCAAGTTCCCCTTCAGACCTACATACACACACATGTAAACATGTATACCCTCAGCACACCACACACACTTACACATGCAAGCATGTATACCCTCTGCACACTACACACACTTACACATGCAAGCATGTATACCCTCAGCACACCACACACACTTACACATGCAAGCATGTATACCCTCAGCACACCACACACACTTACACATGCAAGCATGTATACCCTCTGCACACCACACACACTTACACATGCAAGCATGTATACCCTCTGCACACTACACACACTTACACATGCAAGCATGTATACCCTCTGCACACCACACACACTTACACATGCAAGCATGTATACCCTCTGCACACAATACACACACTTACACATGCAAGCATGTATACCCTCTGCACACTACACACACTTACACATGCAAGCATGTATACCCTCTGCACACAATACACACACTTACACATGCAAGCATGTATACCCTCTGCACACTACACACACTTACACATGCAAGCATGTATACCCTCTGCACACCACACACACTTACACATGCAAGCATGTATACCCTCTGCACACAATACACACACTTACACATGCAAGCATGTATACCCTCTGCACACAATACACACACTTACACATGCAAGCATGTATACCCTCTGTGCACTATACACATTTACACATGCAAGCATGTATACCCTCTGTGCACTATACACATTTACACATGCAAGCATGTATACCCTCTGCACACACAGACACACACACACACAGACACACACACACACACAGACACAAACACACACAGACACACACACACACACAGACACACACACACAGACACACACACAGACACACACACACACACCACACACACAAACACATACACAAACACACACACCACACACACACACCACACACAGACACACACAGATACACACACCACACACAAACATATACACAAACACACCACACACACACACACACACACACACACAGAAATGCCATGTGTATTCACTGCAGCAGGGTATCTTAGTTCACCTCAGCACCACACCCTGAGTCTTGATATTATCACAAAGAAACAATGAGACTTGCTTTCTGGATGTTCTATTTGAATTACACAGTGCAGACGGAAAAGCTACTTACTATAGAAAACAGTTCTCGTTTTATCCACATGAAGTTTACAGGACAAGAAATATAAAGAAATAATCAAATATATTTTCTATATCTGACCAGTTTCAAATCATATTGTAACAGGTAAATAATAATCATATTTTTTAAAATCTTTTTTGTAAAGATGTATTTATTTATTATATATGAGTGCACTGTCACTGTCCTCAGACACACCAGAAGAGGGCATCAGATCCCATTACAGATGGCTGTGAGCCACCATGTGGTTGCTGGGAATTGAACTCAGGACCTTTAGAAGAGCAGTCAGGGCTCTTAACCACTGAGCCATCTCTCCAGCCCTAATAATCACATTTTTAAGTACTTAAAATTACATCCATCTCAATGTTAAAATTTTCATATCAGAACGCTATCTTCTTCCTAATGTTTTCATTTGGCTGTTCACCACCACCTCTCACTATAATAAAAGAAATCATTAAACCTGAGCTTGCTAAGACAGAAACACAAAGATTTTAAAGTTAAACACATTCATCTACCACTCATAGAACGCATGCAGGGAGTAGAGTAACTATAGTTAGAAATGATCACCCTCGCTCTTCAAACTCTTCATTTTAGAATTATTTCAGGTTTAAATTTGCCAAACGGAGAAAAATAGTACCGACACTGTGTATTTTTCTCTTTTTTTGCAGACTTTAACTTTCAGCATTTGCTGCAACTATCCTTTCCCTCCCAAACGCAGACTCGCGTCCACGAGTTCCTACAGAGCATGCACACATGATCTCAGTTCACCCTGTGACAGCACCCTTCCTAAGAACTAGAGAATCCACACATCAGAGTTCTGACTTCCCAAGCTGCACCAATTAACTGGGCTGTTTCGGGCCAGGCAGTCAATGCCAGTCAGGGCCACAGACTCCACTGACTTGGGCTGTTCTGCTGGTCACCTCCGTCACTGTGTATTTTAGAATGTCCTTAGCTCTCCTTGTCTTCTTAGCTTTTTACCACCTAGACAGTTTTTAGGTGTTTAAATTATGTGTGTACGTGTGTCTGTATGTGAGTCTGTGCAAGCATGAGTCCAGGTGTCTGCAGAGTCCAGAAGGAGGCATTGGATCTCTTGGAACTAGAACTACAGGCCACCTGAAAGCCACCTATGTGAGTACTGGGAACGAAACTCAGGTCCTCTGCAAGAGCAATGGGCATTCTCAGCATCTTTGTGACACCTGCTCTGACAGTTTTGGGTGCTGTACAATCTCTACCTACCACCTGTATGTTACAGTTCAAATGCAAAGCATCCCCCGTTCATGTTTTTGAACACTTGGTCCCCACCAGGAAGATGGCAGACCTTTAGAAGTGGAGCCCAGCTAGAGTCTCTGGGCCTTGAGGTTCACAGTCCAGTCTTTCTGTCCTGCCTCTACGTCCTGATCCAGCCATGTGAGCTAGCTCGTGCATGCTCCCACCAGCAAAGGGCCACCTGCAGCCATGCCGCCTCTGCCATCATGTTCCCCCTGCCACGACAGACTAGCAAAGATAAAGCTTCCTGTGGTGCATGTGGCCACAGCAAGGAAGAAAGTCAGGCACACTGCATGGCTACGGCTTGTGCCGCCTGCGCTTCCTTTCACTTGAACCACTTCCTGCGTGTGTTCTTCCCTCCATGTCTCTGCTTGCACTTTAGATTTAGATCAGCATTCCTGTAGTTCTCTGACAGTCTCCTCAATCGTCCATTAGTTTATACCAACTGGACTGTGTCAGCGAGGCCCAGCAAGGCTTGCTGACAAACTGGTATGCTCCACCCCGCCTGCACTGGAGCTGAGAGGAAGGCCTTGAGGTCCTGGCGTGCTGTGGACTCGCTCTGAGCACGCAGTTCTAGCAGGTTCTTTAGGAAGAACTCACCACTACATTATTCTGCGAGGACTCAGTCTTCATTCAAAATTTAGTATACAAAGTACCGGCTTTCGTATTTTCGTGCATACTTTGCTTTTGTTGATCTCCCCCCTCCCCGGCCATTCCCCTACTTTGCTCCCAGGGACCCCTTCTTTCCCCCATGAACTCCTCTTCTGCCTCCATGTCCCCCTCTTTCATACCCTTCACAGTCAGGGTGTGAGGAACCGCTCGTCTGTTCTGCCCAGCTCCCCTCCATAAGCAATCTTTGACAAGGCTGCCCCTCCGTCCTGCTACTAACAAAATTCCTTTCCTGGCCTCCGCCCTCAACGACTAACTTGAAGATCAGACCTCTCTCTTAGTACTTCAAGATGATCACATTGAAAGAGGTTTCCCACTTGTTTCTTCCTAGTCCCTTACCCTCTACTCTTCACAGATCCCAATGCCACCACTGTCCTCTCCATGCCGTGCTCCTGTCCTTTCCGTGCCGTGCTCCTGTTCTCTCCACACCGTGCTCCTGTCCTCTCAGTATCGTGCTCTTGTGCACTCTGTGCCATGCTCCTGTTCTCTCCATACCGTGCTCCTGTCCTCTCCATGTTGTGCTCCTGTCCTCTCCATACCGTGCTCCTGTCCTCTCCGTGCTGTGCTCCTGTCCTCTCCACACCATGCTCCTGTACACTCCGTGCCGTGCTCCTGTCCTCTCTATACTGTGCTCCTGTACACTCCATGCCGTGCTCCTGTCCTCTCCACACCGTGCTCCTGTACACTCCATGCCGTGCTCCTGTCCTCTCCATACCGTACTCCTGTACACTCTGTGCCGTGCTCCTGTCCTCTCCATACCGTACTCCTGTACACTCTGTGCCATGCTCCTGTCCTCTCCATACCGTACTCCTGTACACTCCGTGCCGTGCTCCTGTACACTCTGTGCCGTGCTCCTGTACACTCTGTGCCGTGCTCCTGTGCACTCCGTGCTGTGCTCCTGTGCACTCTGTGCTGTGCTCCTATCCACTCCGTGCTGTACTCCTGTGCACCCTTCATGTTTTCAACAACATGATAAATGGTTCCTTTCTCTGCTTCCCAATGTCTTGGTGCTTATAGTATCTTTGGTCTCCCCACACTGTTTTATGAACCATTTACTTTTGCTCCTTACTGAATTCACAGGCTAGGGACTGATATGTTTAGACATTAGAACTAGACAGTCCAGTCTAGTGCCACTTAGATTTCAGCCTATGGATTTTTAGTAATTCGGTAAGGCCTTACAATACTGGGCAATACTTTAAAAGTCTATGCTTCTATCATTCCTCCTGAAGTGAGTTACTAATAGAGAGGGTAAAACCAGCTAAGCTACGGAAAGTTCCAAATTCCTGTCATCATCTAAATCCATGAGGACTTTTATAATTCAGACTCTACTGCCTTTCGTCATGAATTGGTTCCTCAGATTCTGTCACAGTCAGTGCATTCTCCAGGGCTGCTATGTAAGGTCCCCTTGTTTCCTAGTCTCTAGTATCACAGAATATAAAGGCTAGACCTGAACACAATGAAAACGTATAAGGGGAGAGTTAACTGTTTCCCCATGGAAGGTCTCCTGTGGTACTCTCACAATTAGCCCCACACACATTAGGATCAGGTATATGTATCTCATCTTACCACAGATCCTGCTTCCTTTTCTGTCATGCTTCACCCAAAACAATGCCATTGTTTCCCTACAAAGCCATCACTGGAGTTTTGTGAGGGTGACCGTAACAAAATGGGACTTAAGACAACAGACATCATCATCCCACAGGTCCAGACGCCTGAAACAGTGTTGGGAAGGCAGGCTCCTCCGGGGGTTGGGAAGGAGTTGGCCTCTGTGCTCATTTCCATGGCCATGTAACATGCACCCGTAACCGAGTCTGTGCTCATTTCCATGGCCATGTAACATGCTCCCATAATCGAGTCTGTGCTCATTTCCATGGCCATGTAACATGCTCCCGTAACCGAGTCGGTGCCTGAGTCCACCTCTCTGTAAAGACTCAGTCACACTCAGTCTACAGGAGGTCCTATCTCCAAGTAAGATCACTTCCTGAGGCACTGTGCAGGACCAACAAATGACTTCTGGGAAAGTTGGTGAACCCACAACAGCCATCCCTATTCTTTTCATGGGCTTTGGTTTTATACCCCAGTGCACCCTGCTGCCCTGTGGACTGTTGACATTCTCTTTGATCAGCTGAGCTTGTCCAAACTACCAGCCACGCCCACCTGCTCATTTCTGCCCTGTGCTGTGCCGTGGTGAGGTCACTGCGCTCTCCATAAAGACAGCTATCACTACCAACACTTCAAAACCTTAACCATCTTATCTGAAGCCCGCTGCCAAAGAGATCACAGAAGCCGTGCAAAGTCAAGGAAAGGTAAGTTCTCTCACACCTTTAAAAACGTATCGTCTCTAAATGAGAAGTTTGCTTTTACTGGTTAAGGGGGTAAATTTATTTTCAGTATCTTTGTAGATAAAACCTGAGACTGTAATCTGCAAGTATTAAAATGGCTGTAAATAGCAGTTTTGTAATTTATGTTTGGCTTTCAAATCAGCTTCACAACGCTGGCTTGACTCCTACATACAGGTCAGCTGGGCTCTCAGTCCCTCCCAACGTAGGTTTTCTAGCAAATGACTTTCTGCGGTTCTAAAGTCATTCTCAATGTTCTAACAGTCTAGGAAACATGATCCCATAGCATGCTGAAAAATATTTTTTGATATTTCTTTGCCTTCAATCAACTCTCAAACCCCTCATGTTTGAACATCTTAATAGGTTAATTATTATTAGGACGCTCCTCTAACCTTCTCATAACAGGATTTAAACGAATTCATTTACAAAAGTTGAAGCTGAGAGAAAAGTACTTAGCAGGTTAGGAACTCGAGTCTACATTTCTGGATTACTCTGCCTCTGCCACGGAAGGAGGACGCAGCAGCAGGACGCACAAGTAGCTAAGTCCTACCCCTGTGCTTACACCAGGACAACTGCATCTAAGAAGCCACAACTTAACATGTTCATTGATATCCCGCTTGAAGCAGAGCGCTGAGGATGAGATCTCTGTAAACAGGCTCAGTCACTTACAGCGCTCAGCATCTCCACGAGTCACTAGGAACGCTGTGTGAAACTGCACTCTGTCTGAATTCCAGGACTTAGTAGGTAAACACATCAATAACGGCTCTCAGCACTAACACTGGCTTTGGTCAGAAGACCACACAGCACACACCAGGCCTGAACCTCTGCCTGCTGCTGAGAGGACGTGTAAGAGTTCACTGTATTTAATGTGATGAGTCCAACATATTGTCACCTGACCAGATAACCAACATAAAATGTAGGGTGGTTTACATCCTGTTTTCCACACTGATTACCTGAACTCCAGGGTGTATTTTACTGGGACACACACACTGTGAATACTCAGAGACCAACCTCATGCAGGCAGTGGCCACTGGAGAGCTTTTTTTTTCTTCTTTTTTTCGGGGCTGGGGATCGAACCCAGGACCTTGCACTTCCTAGGCAAGCGCTCTACCACTGAGCCAAATCTCCAACCCCCACTGGAGAGTTTTAAGCAGAGGTATGAAGCCCTCAGATGACCTCCTACCCAAGGCCTCTGTTACATGCATGATGAAACTCACAATTCCCACCTCTCAGAGGACTAGGGGATAAAATGAGACATCAGGCATGAAACGTGGAGCCCCCTCCAAGCCCACGAGCCATCAACGAGCAGCAGTTCCACCCCTGCTAGTCCAGTGTCACAAATTATGCTTTCTAAGACTTTAAAATACAAATATTTGACATGAAATTAGAAATGCCCTAATAAGAGGAGAAGCCCTTGTTTCTGCCAATGCTGGACCCTCCAGTGTAGGGGAATGTCAGGAAGGGGAGGCAGGAAGGGGTGGGTGGGTGGGGGAACGCTCTCACAGAAGAAGGGGAGGATGGGATAGGGGATTTATGGAAGGGAAACCGGGAAAGGGAAAACATTTGAAATGTAAATAAAAAAATAGCCAATTAAAAAAAATTTTTTTAAAAGGTTTTTAACCTCCAAAAAAAAAAAAAAAAAAAAAAAAAGAAAGAAAAAAAAGAAATGCCCTAATAAAAATAATTGACACTGAGTATTTTGGAGCTACAGGGTGTCTGGTCAGACTTAGTTTGCAAAGATGGGACGTCACACCAGCTAAAAGGAGACAGAGGTGGAAGCTAATGCACAGGTCATACTCAAGGAGACAGCGAGGTAGGTGAGGATGCTGGCCACCATATGTGAAGACCTGAATTTGATTCCCAAGACCCACACAGTAGAAGGCGAGAACTGGCTCCAGGCTGTGCCCGGAGCTGCACTCGCCCACAGGCTGTACCCTGACTTGCATTTGCACACTATAGGAACTAGTAAATTAATCCTCTAATAATAATCATGGTGATGATGATACCTAAAACCCCAACATGGTAGAGGATTTAATAAAGTTAAGAATACATGGAACAACATTTGAACAACTCTACACCAAGTAATTAAAAATTACAGAGCCCATGTAGCTTACACGTGGTCTGTTATTCGCTGAAGTTTTATGCAATTTTTAGAAAGCAATAAATTAAACTATTCCTATAAAGGCTGTGGTAAAATAGGAAAAATTAGCAATTCCTGATAAAATACTACTAAGAAGGAGATTTCAAACTACTCGGGTATAATTATTCCTATTTACAAGTGTTCAACATATAACAAAAAACACTTAGTCTATTAAATATTATACACCTTAGATATATGTAGTGTGTGCACAACTAATGAAGCTTAAATTAGGGAGAATACAAATGCTCTCTGTTCTGTCACCCCAACTTTTGTTTCAGCCTCAATTGCCTACCCTGACATCAGTTCCAGGTGTAGCTAAAAGCTGACGAGTTTAGGAACACATATTAGAGTCCTAAAGTGCTCATCACTCTCATCCAGAAACGCTACTTCTGACAAGCTACTCATAAAGGTGTTTGTTGAAGCAGAAATCCTTAAAGTCTGCTAAGTACACAGACTTACTCTGCTCACTGTGGCGTGCCCGCCCTAGAGAGTACAGCCCCGCCTTCACGGTGCAATTCGAAGGCCCAGACAAGGGCAGTCATCCAATGAGTCAGGAGAGTGACTGTGTACACACACTACACCGTGGTGTTTTAAAAAGTAAAGTGGAAATGGAGAGAAGGAAACAGAACAAGGTGGGAACTAGCTAACGGTGCGGGTGGACCACAGAACCGTCTCTGTGCTTCCTTCCTATGTAAAGATTAAAAACCTTTAGAGGCGCTATATTGCTCTTATATTCCCACAAAATAAGAAGCCACTTACATACTGGCAATTGGAAAAAAGTATGGTGGACATTGTTTCTTTTATGATAAATAGCGCAAACCTATGAACCGCCACCTTGATCATGAAAGCAGACTGCTTTAATTCCTGTGGGTGAGAGAAGAGAATATAAGAAACAAGCCAGAAACCCCAATGGCTTTGGAATGTAAGAAGCCTATCCTCTGTCTCCAGCAGAGCTCTCCCCAGATGGCCAATGTTAAACCGCCTTCTGTATTATGTAACACTCAGCCACTGTACAAAACCATAAAGCCTGAGAAACAGTGTAACAGTGCTCTCTAAAAAACTAACTATGTCACCACCCTCAATCTACCTCAGTAACAATTCAGGGTATTTTTGTATTCCTTCTCCTCTTCTTCCTCCCTCCCTTCCTTCCCTGCCCTCCCCACAACTTTAGGGTTACCTGTATGTGACAACTTCCAGACTTTCCTCCCTATTCCTCACCTTTCAGTAACTGTACACATGAACAGCTCTAACCCAAACCCTCATCTTCCTCTCCAAACCCATGTGAGCAAGTCTCCTCCTAAGTCTGGGTTCTCAGGGATCACTTCTATGGTTGGGTTGTGTCAGGAGGCCTCTGATCTGCACCCCATAGCCACTATCTTTGGGCCATGCCCCATGAACACTGTCTTTGGGCTGCCTGAGTGTCCTATGGTGGCCGACTTCCCTTCAAGTGAGTAACCATAAATAAGAGAACGCAGAGAAAGGCACAGAGACTCGCATGGTCTAACTCAAGGGGAGAGTCATCCTGTCAGCCAACAACTAGTCATCAGAAGCGTGTTTAATGAGGGAAACATAAAAGGCTGGACACGCTATAAAACTGTCATAAGCCCTCAGCCCAAGCACTTCTGTATTCAGACATTCAGGTCCCTATAGCCATCCTGCCTGCCTTCACCCAGTCTCTTTGGAAATCACGCTGGTCTACTTCATCCAGGGTCTACCCGCCTCTTTCTGTTTCCATTGCTGCCACCATGCTGGTCTGAAGAGCACACTGGCCTCTCTCCAGTTCCCGCTTTTGTGCTAACGTCCATTGGTCACATGGAAACCACCATAAGCATGTGTTTTTGTTGTGTTTCTGTTTTTTTAAACAAGGTCTCATGTAGACCAGAGTGGCTTCAAACTTACTGTGTAGCAGAGGTTGATTCTGAACTTCTAATCTCCCTCCCTCTACCTCCTGGGCGACACACCACCATGCCCAGTTCATGCAGGGATGGGGATCAAACCTAGAGCTTAAGGCAGACTAGACCAACACTCCAGCAGCTTAGCCAGACTCCGCTCCCCTTCCCCACCACCCTTCTAAAACCTAACTCATGCAGGGCCCACCCTTTCATCCTGGCCCTCTGGAGGCAGAGGCTGGCAGCTCTCTGAGTTCTAAGATAGCCAGGGCTACGTAGTATGACCCTGTCTCAAAACTATAAATAAACCAAAGTTGGCCAAGCGCTGCAGATACTCAGCTCATAGTCCCTTACAGGCCCCTTCCACTGCTCCTCCTCCCACAGCAGCCTTCGCTGGACAGGCTAACCACCTGAGGTACCTCCGCTGTTCACCCTCTGTGTTGCTTACTAAATACAATGGCCAAGGGAGCAGCATCCTGATGAGTTGACTGGCTGGAGTTTGGGGGAGATGGTCCTTTCCTTATGATGTATCCTATGCCCTGAACTACAAAGTAAGACCTCACCTCAAAAATCCAAAAAGAAGAGGGACAGGGAGGACAGAGCCAGTGAGCTTCTCCAGTTAACAGATGATACAGGGTGAGCGTGCTTCCGTAACACTTTGAACAGCTGAGCAGATGACTGTACTAAATCACATCTTACTTCATGCAGCTGCCATTCAAGCACATGAGTGATGCCTCTGCCTCTGTCTCCCACCTCGGTGTCCAAGGATGACAGACTCCCATGTTCCTGCTTTACTCCCTGCTTTACATGGGTTCTGGGAGTCCAAATTCAGGTCGTCGGGCTTGCATGGGAAGTGCTCTCACCCACTGAACCATCCTCTCAACCCGACACAGTTTAATTACATGATTTAATCCTTTGAGAAATATCCTACACATAAAATTGCTGAGTGAAAGGATAAACTTTTCCAGAGGGTAAGGGCAGAGTCAGGACCTCACTGTGTGGGCCACACTGACCTAGAACTCACAGTGTGGCATAGGCCGACGGTCCACTTGCCTCAACCCCATGAACACTGGGATTGCAAGTGTGTAAACTTGAGTTTGTACTAACAGGGCCCTGCCTTTAATGAGATGATTTGCAAGACCAAAGAACTTGCCTCCCTGGATTCTTGTGAGGATCAAGTAGGCATTGGCTAGCATAGTATGCAGCACCCAACTTGACAGTCTGTTCTCAATGAAAGCTAGACTTACAGTTTTTACCTTTGTTGTAAATACCTTTGTTGAAAACAACCATGAAGGGCTGGCACATTATTACAGGAATGCCAGTCTGTGAATTACTTCAAAGTATGTTTAAATTTAACCTCTTTCTTCAAGAAATAGTCCTTAACACAGTGTGCCGCTGGAAGGACATCGTTCTATCCTGATCCTGACTTCTGTTTTCTTTCTGACAGCAGTAACAGAAGCAAGGCTTCCAAAACCATGGAAACAGAGCGCGCTCGGGGGCCCCAGTCAGAGCCCAGGAATGTCCTGTTCTCCAGGCAGCAACTTCCCTGCAGCTGGGCTGCAGAGGAGTCAATGAGGCTTCACCTGGAGACGCCCAGAGTTGAGATCCAGGGCTTAGAAAAGAAAACAATGGTAACTTCCTTAAAGCATCCTGGAAAAAAACAGAGCGGCAGCAGCTCCCGCCTCCCTTTGACGTGGACAAAGAGGGCGACTCCCCCCGCGCTGGCGCACAGTGCTACAAGCACAGGCCCGTGGGACAGACAGATGGACAGGATGACAGACATAGAAAGATTGAAGACTCTCAGGCAGAAAGACGCTCAAACACGGTGCAGAAACCTGCAAGGCCCCGCCAGGCCTGGGGACCACTGTGCTGTGCTGGCCCTAGGAACTCACGCCCAGCCAGGGTCCTGGGACCAACCAACCTCTGCCTGGGGCCACTGCAAACCACATCACCCCGCCACCCCGCCATCCCGCCATCCTGCTACCCCAGTGCTCAGTGCGCGCGCAGGGACGCCCCCACCAGGCGCGCGAGACACCCGGAGCCCGGATGCCGCCGCGGCGGACGCGAAGGCCCGCGCCCTCACTGCGAACGCGGGAGACGCCCATGCCCCGGGTACGGTTCGGGCCCAGCAGACACCCACCGAGCTCCTCGCATCCCGCCGCCTCCGCCGGCGCCGGCGCTTCCATCCCTCGGGGGTCTCCAGGTCGCCGCCGCCCGCTCTGCCGGCCGCACCGCCGAGCATGCGCAGAGCCGCCCCGAGGGGCGGGGCCCGGGCCGGCCTTGACCGTAGCCCACGCGGGTCCGCGCCTCGCAGGGTGACAGGAGCCGCACCTAAAGGCTAAGGAGCTATTCTCTGAACTCCGGGGCTTCGGGTGCCGGGGAGACAGGGTCTCGGACCGCGCGGAAAGCAGGCAGACTGCAACTCCGACGGCCGACTGTCAGTCTTCGTCCACCGTAGCTGACACTAGCAAAGGCAGCTCGATGTTGGTAGGCTCTGGCACTGGTGTCTTAAAGACTGCTGGCGTCAGGGTTAAGGCTTAGAGGGAGGTGTCCCACACTGTCAGGCGTTACACTACTCAATGTAATCTGTAAGCCACTGAGCTCACTGCCCACGCAAAGGGAAGTCACTTCACCACCACCAACAGTAAACCAATGAAGGCAGGCGAGGCATCTGCCACTTCAGCGGGGACTCTCAGCCTGCATGCAAAGCTGGCCTCGAGTGGACACCAATAAATGTACGATTAATCCACAGACAAGATACCTAATTTTAAGATTGAAGACTTCATAGTGCCCCAGCACTCAGAGGAAGAGGCAGGCAGGTCTGTGTGTTCAAGGCCAGCCTTGGCTACATAGAGAGTTCCAGGACACCCAGGGCTGCACACAGAGATGCTTGCTGTCTTAAATAAAACTAAAATGTAAAAAGATTACCATGGTGAGACGTGCCTGTAGTCCCAGCACTTGGGAGGCTGAGTCTAGAGGATTAAGAGTTTAGGCTATCCTCGGCTTCATAGGAATTTTGAGCCAGCCTAAGCTGCATGAGATTCTGTCTTTAAAAAAAAAAAAGAATTAAACAAATAATTTAGAAATTACCGTTTTTCACATCATAGTTATTTAATGTCAGGATGTCACAGGAAACTTTTCGTTTCATGACTGTGTGTTGGGGTCACTTTAGGAGAGGGGTATGTATGTTTCAGTGGGAACTGGGCAGTCTGGGCTCAGGGCACTGATAAAATCGGAAACCTGCTAGACATAAAACTGCCCAGATTAAGAAAGAACAAGTTCCCCTCAGACCCACATCTTTCTTCCTCTTGAAAAACCTCAAGGTTTTCACTACTTAACTAGGCACAGCTAAGCTTTTGTTCAGAACCAATTTTCCCCTGAAATCACATACACACTGCAGGGAAATTCCCATCCCTCAAAAATAGCACAAACGTGGCAGAATGGTTTTCCTTGGGGGACTGGAGGGCAGCAGAGATCTGCATCAGAAGGGGTAGTCTCTGAGTGTTAAAAGCATCAAAAACCATTGTCTCTTAATCACAGCAGGCAAAGGGTAAACCAGCCTGTCCTCTGAGGTTAGGACAGACTTCCTTGTAGGATAAATCAAGTGACAGTGAATCGAGCTCTCTGCATTCATACATGGTTGCTTGAAAATGCGTTTCCTTAGGTCAGTCCTGCTCCAAGTCTTATGAATGGGAAGAGGCAAAAGTCCAAGTCCAAAGACCAACAGAATGGCTGCAACTGTGGGTGAAATAAACACTGAATCTTATGCAGGCCAGCATAGGACAGGGTTTAACTGATGAAACAACAGACTCGTGTGAGGTCGGCATTGGGACACTGGGCTTCCTCCTAGCAGTAACTGGATGCTAGTTCTATGGTACTAACGTAGTGGCAAGATAAATTAAGACACTAAGGGAGAAGTGGGCAGATTATAGGGTCAGTGTTAAACTTCACCACGGTATTTGGAGTGTGACATGTCACGGTAATGTGTGACTTCTTCATCTCTAAGATTTTCATTTTCAATTTTCAGACCACAGTCGACAGGGAGTAACTATAGACTTAGGAGTTGAAACTACGTATAAGAGTACACACTAGTCCCTGCCAGCCTGGTATACATATCAAATTCCAGCCCAGCCATGGTTACATAGAAAGTCACTGTAGGTAGGCAGGAATGGAGAAGGGGAGGGAGGGAAAAGAGAGAGGAGGAGGAGAAGTGGGGGGAGGAGGAGGAGGGGGGAGAGGAGGAGGAGGGACAGGAGAAAGAGAGAGAAGGAGAAAATGAAAGGGAAGGAAACTGAGCACATCTGAAGAACCCGGTGCATCTTGTTATAGTAATTCTTCTACATTCTCAGGACACTAGAAAATTTCAAGGAGCAGATGGACATGCATTGTCCCAGCACTTGATGCTGAACTGGAAGAGTGTCTGAGGAATATAACAAGCCAGAGAATGGGGATGAGATGGGGAGGGAGGACAGAAGAGAGGGGGGAGCTGACGTATAATCTCCATTGCTAATGTAGGAGATGATAGAGCGGTGGTAGGAATCTGAATCCCGCTTCAGATTGGGGAGGTTGAACGGTTTGACTGCTTCGGGAAGAGTTGACCCGGCATGTGGAAACCATTTCAGCCTGCCTACTAAGTATTGCCTGTTTTCCATTTTAAAGTGGCTTCACCATTTGCTGACTTCCAGAAGGAGGGGCAGGCTTCTCCCTCTCCTCCTGTGTTCTATGAACTCCCGTGTTCTATGGGTGGACCTAGGGAATAGCAATGCCAGTGTCTAGGAGAGCCCTCACTGTTGCTGACAACTTGACCCTTCCTGCAATGTCTTTGCTTACTTAACTCTTCATGACTGACTTATCCAACTGAAAACTAAGAAAGAAGCATGGTGCATACGTTTAACTTATTTCAAAAAAGCTCCACACTGTCCTCACATAGTTTTTTTGTTTGTTTGTTTTGTATATGAATATATCACATCTACTTACTACCTTATTTAGGGTTTCTATTGCTATGATAAAGCCCTACTGACCCAGTGCAATTTGGGGAGGAAAGAGCTTATTTCACTTGAGAACTTGAAAGTCCATCACTGTGGAAACGCAGGGCAGGAACTCAGGCCAGGAACTGAAGCAGAAGCCATGGAGGAATGCTGCTCACTGACTTGCTGCCTGTGGTTTGCTCGCTCTGATTTTTTTATATCACCCAGAAACACCGCCTCAGGAGTGGCCCTGCCTGCACTGAGCTGGGCCCTTCAGCAATGAAGACATTACCCCCACAGACTTGTCCTCAAGCCAATATGGAGGCCTCTTCTCAGTCGGGGCTCCCTCTTTTCAGATATGTCTAGAATTGTGCCAAGTTAGCAAAATACAACAAGCACATCTACAAAAACTAAAATAGAATAGAATGCCTCGGAAAAGTGAAGAACGTGAGAACAGAAAGCAGAATGACCGACAAGGGAAGCCGAAGTCTGGGAACCATCCAGCAGCTCTGGAATCTGTAGTCACAAAGTCGAGAGAAGAAAAGCAGCAATTACACATCAGGGCTGAAGAACACTTGTCATCCAAGGGCGTTTGTTTCCAGAACTGAGTGGACCACTGATGGCCCAGTGCAGCAAGCGAAAACTAGCTGAAGCCAAGACATATTATTATAAAATGTTAGAATAATGAAAAAATAGAAAGATGCTAAAACTTTCTGCCAGTTTAACCACAAGACACCAATGGGAGGAGCTTCCTTGGCTTAAAGTTCACTTGTCTACCAGACATCAAAGGCTAGGGCTCCATGAAGGGTTAGACTCCACTATTTCAAAGGAAACACACCCAGCTAAAACTCTACCAATCAAAATTGTGGATGCAATGAAAGAAGAATACAAATACAATACAATACAATACAATACAATACAATATAATATAATATAATATAATATAATATAATATAATACTCAGCCTGGATATCTCATGTCTTGGCCCTGGAGGAATGCTTTACCAGGAGTGAATCTACCAGGAGTGAACCTAGTGAGAAACCATGCCAATCAAGAAACCGAGAATCCTATGCAGGAAAGGAGATCCTGAGAGGGTCCCAGACCACAGTCGTACCTCAAGAGATGTCAGTCCACCTGGAGTACCAGGAAGAGACAAAAGAAATGGTGAAGTTAATCTGAAAATGTAAAATTGGGCAAAGAGATTTTGCTCTGGATTTGGAAAACAGCAAAAGACTTTGCTGTAGACAGGGCAAAAGCCAAGTAGTGGTAGCAGGAGGTGAAGGGCCGGGTGGACGTATGGACAACAACTCCAGTTAACACAGTATGGATAAAGGGAGTGTGGGAGATAATAATCATAGCACATAATTGGCCTCGGCCGTGAATAATACACACAGATATAACCCAAGAGATCACGAACTATGGTGAATGTGTTATGATATTGCAAATGTGGGCTGATATAAAGAAGCTAAGTTCTTAACTTTCCTAATGGGGAAATGTTAATAAACAAAACCGAAAAATTAGTTTGTGGTTTCTAAATCAGGAAGGCAAATGCAAAATGAAGTTACCAAGAGCTCTGAATAGTAACCTCTCAAAACAGAATTATAAGTAGGCAAGACTCTGTCGTTCATTGTAGGTCTTATTTGATTATAAGCTATAATACTAAATTCACCAAAGATATATTGACCTCTGCAAATTATTAATTTTTGTTAAGACAAACATCCCAGAAAGTCATCTATAACATGAAGTTTTTTAGTTTTTAAATTCATATGGTTTCCTCTTCTGTCGTTATTTCAGATTCTACAGTGTTTTGGTAGTGATACTGGTGGTGGTGGTGGTGATGGTGGTGGTGGTGGTGGTGGTGGTGGTGGTGGTGGTGGTGGTGGTGGTTGTGGCAATGCTGACGCTGATGGAGTAGGGGAGTTAGGAAGGGTTAGGAGTGTGTGAGTGTATGTGAGTGTGTGAGTGTGTGAGTCAGTGTGAGCGTGAGTGTGTGAGTGAGTGTGCGTGTGTGAGTGTACTGAGAGTGTGTGTGAATCTGTGTGAGTGTATATGTGTATGTGAGTGAGTGTGTGTGTGCATGTGTGTATGAGTGTGTTGTGAACGTGTGTGTATGTGTGTGAGTGTGTATGTGTGTGTGAGTGTGTGAACGTGTATGGGCGAGTGTGTGTGTGTGTGTGAGTGTGTATGTGTGTGAGTGTGTGAACATGTATGTGCGAGTGTGTGTGTGTGTGTGTGTGCATGTGACTGTGTGTGTGCCTGTGTTTCGTGTTTATCTCAGTACTGAGATTTAATCTAGAGTCTTCTACCACGATTGCCCTCTGTCACTGAGCCTCATCCCAGCACATTACCGTTTTCACTTCTGACATCATGTTTCACTAAATTGCTTGAGTTGGTTTCAAATACTTAATCCTCCTGCCTCAGTCTTCCCAGTAGCCAACCGAGTATGTGTTGTCTTGTCCAGCACAAAGTCAGTGTTACAATGCCAGCCATCTCTATGGCCAAGGACTTAGCATCTCAGAGTCTAAAGTTTTAGAGTCTTTGCAAAATAATGAAGAAAATGTATCTTCTGAAATGTTCCATTGAATTATTGTACTTAGAATCAAAAGGAGCTTGTATATTAATTAAAGAGTACTGGCCCATAAGTAATAGGTTTAAACTAATACTAATGCATCCTCCTTGGTGCCCTTTTTAAAATCATTTACATGTAAAATTGTCAGGAATCATCATAGGGATAAGTCGGGTTCCTTTGGGGGTTGGGAAAGGTTAATGCTCCACAGACTGCAATATGAACTGAAATACTGGTCGTTACACAAACTGACCTGAGGAGGCATCTGGGAAAGCATGGTACAACTAAGAAAGAGAAAGGCCACACTCTGTGAGGAAGAGCTCCACATAGCATTGCCCCAGCCTGGCCAGGCTCGGTGAGCTTACTCGGAACTGTGGAGCAACAGACACTGTTAAACCTGAAACCATGGCAAGTACAACAGAGCACAGAGGGCGACGTGCTGGGAAAGCTTTAGGCAAGCACACTAGTACATTCTGAAATCTTCTAAAGGCTCACATGTAGAAAGCATTGAAATGTTCTCAGATCATCCACTGCCCTCAAAGATAGAGCTCGATTTTGAGGCTCACTCTGGATTTGTGTCCACACAACCAGGACTGTGACAGAGTCGGGCAACATGCTAACTACCATAACCTTCCCTGGTTAATACCTACTTCCTAAAGTTCACAACCACTTTATGCCTAGCTACTAGCCCTGAACGCTCAGCGGCTCCCATGAGTTTTGCTTCCAATGAGGACTGCCCAGTGCGTGTCTGGAAGGGCAAAGTTGAGCTATGTATTCACTCCCCTTGAGCTTTTTTATAGAGTAAAGAATACCATTCCTCTGAGAGTCTGACTCCCAGCTGTACTCTCCCGTGTTGATTTCTCTAGACACCTACTTTCTTAATTAGTAACCTGCGGAAACCAAGTTCCCCTCAATGGGGGTCTGGTAAAGAAACTGACTGCTCATGGCTCTGTGGGCTGGGATCTGAAATTAGGATGTCAGCAGAGCCCAAACAGTGTGAGTCTCCCGCAGAGGCTGGCTTCTCACTGTGTCCTCACACAGCAGAACAAAGAGAAGATGGCTTTTGGAGGTCCGTTTTGTAAGTATTGATCTTGTTCATGAGGCTCTCATCTCATATCCTCTCAAAGACCACACTTCTTGTCTCACTAGGGTTAGGGTTACCAGGCCCTCAGCCCGCTCTTCCTATCCACAAAAGGAAGATACCCAACAAAACCAGTAAACGCCTTTCCTTACTCTGCCGCCTGTAGTTAGCCCCTCTGTGTGCCTCTGCTTCATCCCTCTGTTCTGTCCCTCCAAGCAAACCTATGTGCATGCACATCCAGGGCCTTACTGGTTTCAGTGACAGATGATGAATAGGTTATGGAATTCTAATTTACAGCTTGGAGGCTATAGTCAACATACAGTGTGCACGGTATGTTGGAAATTTACAAACGTAGGTGTTCAATGATCTTACTACATATTCATGGTACAAGGATACCACACAGGTGATGGTTATGTTGTTTGACTGTAATAACCATATCTTACAGTGTATAATGTCTATCATGATATACATATGCTATTCATGGATTCAATTATTCAGTTAGTTTTGCTTTTGAAAGACAAGGTCTCATGTAGCCCAGGCTACCTTCAACTATATGATGTAACCAAGGCTATCCTTCAACTCGTGCTCCTCCTGCCTTCACTCACCCCCAACATACAGACACACACACACACCCGCTAGAATTATGGGTGTGTATCAGTCAAGCTGGCTAACATTCATTGTTTTTCAACCATACAGCAATAGCAATACACAAACCTGGTGGCACAGGCCTGTGATGCCAGCTACTTAGAACACTGAGGCAAAAGAATGGCAAGTTCAAGACATGACTGAACTACACAATGAGTGGAAGCCAGCCAGCCTGTCTCCAAAGAAAAATAATACAAAGTAGGAACACAGCATTTGCCTGGTGAACACAAGCCTTGGGGCCAACCTTCAACATCACAGGAAATCTTTATTTAAAAAATCCTTCAGACTAAGCAACTTGTCCCAAGTGTCACCTGGAAACCAAGTGCAGCCATGACTCGATGAAGATGTTCACTGCCCTACCTCACAGCTCCTCAAGGACCTGAGCAGGCAGCTGAGTGCTGGCCACACTGCCCCTCACTGTACAGTACGTGTCTCCATCATCACACGTCTGTGAACTTCTCTTCATGGGAGCAGTGGACAATCGAGAAGGTCACTGTGCCCCTAAGGGGATAGGAACTCCACAGGAAGACCAACAGAATCAATTAACCTGGGCCCTTAGGGCTCTCAGGGTCTGAACCAACAACCAAAGAACACACACAGGCTGGACCTACGCCTCCCTGTTCATATAACAGATATGCAACTTGGTCTTTATGAACAACTAAAGCGGGGGCTATCCCAAAAGCTGTGGCTTGTATGTGGTGTGTGTTCTTCTAGCTGTGCTGCCTTTGTCTGCCTCAGTGGGAGAGAAAGCACCTCCCTGGAAGAGTTGAGGTGCTGAGGAGGGGGAGATACCCAACGGGGGCTCAGAGGAGATTAGGGGGGAAAGGGGAAGAAGGAAGGCTTGTGGGAGGAGTTACCAGGAGATTGGCAGTGACTGGGATGTAAAATGAATAAATAAATAAATAAAATGTAATTTTTTTTAGAAAAAGGTCACTGTGGAATCTAGTGACTAGCTGCTGCAAGTGTCACTCCTAACACACAAATACACTATCTGTGTTCAGAAAATATAGCTATTCATTCAGAGGAAAACAGACAGAAAATGACTCGTGATAAGAGCTGTCAAGCACATGAATGGCACAAACAGCTCAGATTTTAATAAATGTGTGATTTCAGAGACTCGGATGAGAGACAGCGTGCTCTAAAACTTTTCCCATTCCCTTGTAGACATTATACTGCAGTTAAACTATGAGGGTGTTATTTTGTTTGCTCTGTCTTCAAATCAAACTTGTCCTGCCAAGCACGGATGTCTGGGATTCCTCTGGACACTCAGATCCTCCTGTGTAAATTTAACTCTCTGTTTCAGGATTTTAACATGAAAGTTGGCTTGGGATTTAATTTCACAGGCTGTGCCTGTCAGCTCATATGGAGCCCACTTTCATCACAGTTCAAAGGGAGAATGGGAAAGACTTCTGCTAAGTAGGTCACTGGAGAGCCATGTTATTCGTGAGGAAGCCTGGAACCCCTGCGTCTGAAGCTCTCTCGTGCTGATCTGAGGTGCATGCTTGCCACTTAGTAACACTGTGGAGAATATCAGCCCCTCTGAGACCCCTAGCTCTCAAGGGAAGCTGGCCTGGAATACACAGGTCCTTAGTAGTCCCCACTAGAGACAATGAGCACTGACATTCAGCCTCTGGCAGTAAAGGCATTAGAAAACTACAGGAAGAACTTCCAGCTGGACAGACACATGCCAATCCCCGCAGCTCGTGCCACCGGAAGTTAATGGGACTTGGAGAGAGGCTTTTTAGAAAGAGGTGGCCTTTAAAATAAGGGGGTAGGGGGAAGGACCTAACCGGTTTCCTCTACAGCCTGGTTGGGAGCCGAGCATACCGTCCTCTGTTAATAAACAGTGCTTTCCTGCAGATCTTGTTTGCAGTCATTGTAGTTCATTATCAACTGCATCCACTGTTTACAGCATCCACCTGTCCTCAGCAGGCCCAGGGCGTGACGTATTCTTAACTGAGATACCTTCCTTCACATGAGACTATGGAGCAGAGATTTATCAACTCCGTCTCCCAGCTTTCTTCGGTCATTTGAGGATACAGAATTCAGTTTGTCTCCGTGATTTCTCGCTGTCTTTCCTGCTTTCTATCTCTTTCTTGTCCCACCTCACAATGCAGCTGAAACAAAGTTCCCTTCTGAGTTCAGTGATATCTACAGCTTACAGCCTGCTCTTCACCCAATCCCAGCTTGCCCTGGGAGTCTGAATTGTTCTCTCTTGTTCCAAGTGTCTCAGTTTGAAGAAGTTATATCCTCATAAGAAAAACTACCATTTAACATTACATATGGCTCCCAGTGCCGCTATGTCCCCTTAACCATCAAAGCAGTTCTGGTTTTGGTATTGCTCACAGGGACATACATGGTTCCCAGAGACAAAACCTTAAGAGCATAAACTAATGGAAGGTGCTAAATTCTTTGAAATGCATCCTCCTTGCAAGACCACCTACCAGGAAATAACAGGAAGTTGTGGAACACTTTTGACTCTTAATAGTGAGTTGTGTGTTTCAGAACCCATCTGACACTGCAGCCCTGCACAGCTCCTTCTATCCCGAATACCTGAGAAAACGCGCCAGTGAACTGCTTCCTCTTTATGCTGCACAGAAACAGCTGGAGGCCTGAGCCCAGCAAACATCAGATACGTGGCTTTTGCAAACAGCAGGTGCAGAGGGCAGGGCAGGAGAGGAGCAGTCACATGATCCACAGCTGTTCTGAGGGTGATGTCACAGGATCACGGTGACAAGGTACACTCAGCAAAGGCCATATAGCTCCTTTGTCCCCTCTAATTGAGAGTCACCTTGTTATACAATCATACCTTTTTCTTTTTTCTCCTTTTTTCCCTTTTATTGAAAATAAATTTTTCCTTACATCATATATCTTGACTACAGTTTCGCCTCCCCCTACTCCTTCCAGATTCTCCCTACCTCCCCTCCCATCCAGATCGACCTCCTTTCTGTCTCTCATTAAACAAACAGGCTTCTATGGCATAATAATAAGATAGAATATGGACAAAATAAACAAGGAAAAGAGCCCAAGAGAAAGCACAAGACACAGAGACCCACTGAGGAATCCCATAAGAAAAAAAAAAACAAAACAAAACACTAAATTGGAAGTTTACATATATGTACATACAGGTATGTACATGATCTGTAGGGTAAAAAAAGGAATAAGATAGATAGATAGATAGATAGATAGATAGATAGATAGATAGATAGGAGATAGATACATAGATTGATATATATATACATACATACATACATACATACATACGTGGATACATGGATACATAGATAGATACATAGATGCATATGTATTATGTATTTATACATAATTAAAATTTTAAAAGATAAATTGGGAGAATCAAAACAGGAAGAACCTTTACAGGATGTTATGAGACAAGGAACTTCCAAATATAACACTGAGTTCATTTCCTGCTAGCCATCTAATCATGGACATGCAGTCTACCCTTTGAGTAGTTTGTTTCCCCAGTGACACTCCCTTGGAGGAAACTAAGTTCTCGCTTGCAGAGGTTATCAATGGAGATTGCTTCTGGGTTAGGGATAGGGACATGTGTCCATTTCTCCTTTCAGCTCTAGGATCCCATCTGGTGCAGACCTATGCAGGCCCCGGCATGCTGCCCCAGCCTGGGAGTTCATGTGTGCCTGGATCCTGTTGCTTTAGAGGGCCTTGATTCCATGGTATCCTCCACCCCT
Source organism: Rattus norvegicus (assembly GCF_021556685.1). Classification (NCBI taxonomy): domain Eukaryota; kingdom Metazoa; phylum Chordata; class Mammalia; order Rodentia; family Muridae; genus Rattus; species Rattus norvegicus. The sequence continues at coordinate 18,714,971 of NC_141541.1, read as the reverse complement.
CTCGCCCTTATACCCTTCCTGCCTCCTGTTTCTTGAGTTTTTGCTCAACTCCGAGTGAAGGGATTTGGTAAAGACACCCTGCTTAAGGCTGAGTGTTCCAAGATCTCTCACTCTCTGTGTAATGTCTGGCCGTGGGCCTTCATATCTGTTCCCATCTACTGCAGGAAGAAGCTACCTTGATGCTGGCTGAGCAAGGCACTTAGCAATGAACAGAGCAGAATGTCATTAGGAGTCATCTTATTGCTCTATTTCTGGGGTCTTGTTTATTTTATTTTGTATTTTTTTGTTTTTAAGAACAAATGTATAGCTCCCCAGGCTACCTAGTCCCAGGTTCTTGATCGCCTAAGCAGTTCCATCTCGTGGAGTGAGCCTTCAGTCAAGCATCGGTTGGTTACTCCTGCAAGCTTTCTGCCACTGTTGCACTAGCATACGTTGTAAGGACACAGGGGTTTGTGGCTGGGTTGGTGTTCACATTTCTCTTTTGGTAGCACGCAGAGCACCTTCCTGTATCAAAGAGGCTAACGTGTAGGGGTGAAGGCTCCCTTGTAGGCACAAGCTCAACTTCTCCATGTTCAAGGAGTTGCGTTCGAGATATCTTCAGCAATGGGGACTTTCTGTCATTCATGGAGAGCTGTTACGTTGGCAACAGCCTAGATTACTTGGTGGTTCCCATGAGACCGTTTGGCCAAAAACTCAATTTAGATGTAACTCATTCCCCAAACTGGAAGCTTCGTTTGGTGCCAATATGACTGTACTTTTAAGGGCTTTGTGTCAGACTTCTTTAAATCAACAAGAAGGCAAGGGTAGCAATCCTCACAGACTTTATGGAACTCAGAAGATTGTAAGTTAATTCAGCACCATTATGACTGGGATGTGAAATGACCCCCTTAGTCTCACGTGTTTGAACTTTTGGCCCCTGATGCTGCTGTCCTTTTACTGAACGTTGTGGAACTCTTAAGGAGTGACTTCTGGCTAGAGGAGGTCACTAGACCCGGCTGCTTTACACCCTCCTGTTTCCTCTCCAGCATCCCAAATATGTAACAAGTCTAGCACCAAGGCCAGAGGTCTCCCCTCACACAAAAACTGCAGTAAAATGAGTCGCTCTTCCCCTGAGTTGTTCCTAATCAAGTGTCTGGATGCCAGGACGAGAAGAGTAACTAAAAGACATCATGTGGTTCCTGGACATGCGCAGTGCCTGGCTGTTCTAGTTTCAGCCTTGTTATGTGATAAGACACTCTGAACAAACTGCAAGAGCAACAAAACTACCTAAGGGAAAGAGGGTTTATTCAACTCACAGTTCCAGGTTATCATAGCAGGAGCATCACATTGGCAGGGACTAGAAGCAACTGATCGCATGCAGTCAAGAAGATACTAGACAAATGCACACATGCTCGCTCATTTCCTCGTGCTTAGCTTTATTTCTGCACTTTTACACAGTTCACGATCCCCTGCCTAGGGATTGGTCCCGCCCATGGTAGGCTGGATCTTCTCCACATGAATGAAGACATTCCTTCATTGACATGCCCACAGGCCAACTCAATATAGCAATCCATCACTGAGACTCTCTTCCAAAGTGATTCTAGGTTGTGTTCAGTTGACAATAAAGCTAGTCATCATACTTAACAAAGTAGAATTTATCAAGATTCTCAGGACAGGGTAGAGTAATTAGAAGGCAAAGCCGAACCTATCAGGTGCCTAAAAAGGAGCAGAAAGAAAGGTTAATGGACACACAGAAGAAGAAAAGAATAGCTCTCCCTTAAGGGATAATGAGAACGTCACAGAAATGGGCTGTACTCTCATGACCACCATCATCCTCACAAGAACATTAACTGGTACCGATGGATCTTAATATGGTGACCATTGTTCTAAATATTTCAAGTGCATTTTATATGAATGTGTCTTAGACTTGACTCAGAGAAAGGCATCCAGAACTGAAGGTTACATGAATGAGATGTGGCTTGAAGGAGGAGTTGGTATCTTAAACATCAGAGAAATAGATGTGAAAGTCATTCAGCAACCACTGAGGTTCTCTGAAAGCAATGTTTCAGGAATCATGTCAGCAGAGGTCCTAGAGGAGATCTACCGGGGCTTTCCTTCACAGTACTATCACGGCTTGAGCTAAGTCTCAGTGCCCTGATGGCTGCATGGGAACGGCTGGAAGGGGAGTGCACAGCCAGCAGGCAAGGTGCCATGTTGGTAAATGCCAACAAGTGCAGTGTGAGGTGACTTCACAGGAACCGTGCATCCTGTGAGTGCGTGATGTGTGTGGGTTAGCAGGACCTGCAGATAAACAAGGTTGGAAGAGAAGACAGGTAGACTAATACTCAAGAGCCCCACCGGGAGGGTGGTAGTATGCTCCATCAAAACTGAGAAGGCAGAAAGTGATCGTAATTAAAGAACAAGACCGTGAATCTGGTTTTAAGAATCTGGAGTTTGAGATGGTACCAGGTGGAGGTGGATAAGAAATGTCGGTCCAGAAATCTGGGGATTTGACAGTGTCTGCATAGACTCTTTTTTTTTTTTTTTTTCTTTTTTTTCGGAGCTGGGGACCGAACCCAGGGCCTTGCGCTTGCTAGGCAAGCGCTCTACCACTGAGCTAAATCCCCAACCCCACTGCATAGACTCTTAAGAACTAAAGAGGTAAGGTGTCTAGTATACTCAAACTTTGTTTTATTGAGATAAATAAATGTGAATGTAGAAAGAAAAAGTCTCCAGTAATAAATGTTGAGTAGATCCACAGTGGTGCGGAGGGGTACTCACGGCGGATTCCTCAAAGTGTCAGACAGACAAGGAAACTCAGGGGCTCAGAGGCAGTAGGTGCTCAGCTAGGGAAGACATTTCTTCAGCACCGCTGCCTTGCGTTCCTAGAGACACCAGCTTTTAGTCTGCCTAGGTGCTTGGGTTCTGGAAGCCAGAAGCCAGACAATGACTAGCTTAAACAGAAAACTGGCCAGTGCCTGAGAAACCTGGGCAGTTGGGCATCGATATGAGAGGTCAGCACCACCCTTCAGAGTATGTTGACCTGCATTACGGGAACCTAGGGGGGCAGAAATAAGGGTCATAAGTGGGAAAAGGGAATGGCATAGCTCAGCTCTGTTCCAGCTCTGTGACTCAGAAGGAGGAAGGGTAGGACTCTGCAAAGGGCGGCTTCGTACCCACTACTATAGACCGAGGAGGGGTCACATGGATTAAGAAGTGGCTTGGGGCTTCAGAGAAGGCTCAGCGGCTAAAAGCACTTGCTGCATCATCACATGTCCAAAGGACTGGGTGTCTTCTGTGCTGTTTACTTCTCTGTCGTTCTCATTTTGTTTTTGAGATAGCATCTCATGGCCTGGTCTGGCCTCAAACTGAGTGTGGTTGAGGATGACTTTGAAATCCTGTCCCCTCCAACCCCCCTCCCCCCCTCTGCTTCCATCATCCAGGTTTTGGGATTACGGGTGTATGCTATCACACAAGACTGTCGAGGTTAAGAGTGGAACTTGGGCCTTCCTCTATCAACTGAGCCATATCCCCAGCCCAACAAAAACTCTTGAAAGGAAGAGGAAAAGTGTCCGCGGGCTCCCAAGAATCGTCTGTAGTGAAGTGAATGATCGTGGCTGAGAAAACCATGTGTCGGTAAGAAAGAGATGTGAGGGGTTAGGCAGGTGTGGGGATAAAACAGAAATGGCCGCAGAGGTGACATCATCAATGCCCAGGGCAGTGCTGTCTCAGAGACGAGTGGCCCAGCCAGTGTGCGCTGCCAGGATGAGGACCTTCCCCAGCTGATAGCAGGGGTGACAGTGAGTGTGTGTGTGTGTGTGTGTGTGTGTGTGTGTGTGTGTGTGATGTTACTAGTATGTGTGTATGCATGTTTTCAGGGTTCACCATTTGACCCTGAACAACCATGTTTTGTGTTCTTCCTGGGACAAGACCACATCTCTCCCTCCTAGTTTTCCTCAGTTGTCTGTAGTCTTCTGTGTAGGCTTGAGGCCTCATAGATTTTTCCTCATCCAGTTTAGCATGTCTGTTGATGTCTTTCTAGTTCAGCTCACATTTGGGAAGTCATTTTGCTGAGACTTTATAGAGGTAGCTTTTGATATCACCAGGAGACACATTTCAAATACTCCAGAACCCTCTGTCTGGGGAATAGCCCTCCCCACAGCATCCCCATCACAAACCGTGGTCTCCTCCCCTGGGTGCATTCCCAGTGACATTGACAAAAACAAAACAAAACCAAAAACCTATCTTTCTATACTGCTGCCTTGGGCTCAAGAACAAATACAGTTTTTACAATGTCTTCCTCTTCACCTATACTAGGGACATCAATTGACTCTCAAAGATGCATTAACTGAGAACAGTAGCCATGACTGCTGACCACGTGACACGGTAAGAGCTGCACATTTCAGACATGGGCTCGGCGAATCCCGCAGCCTCTGCAGCCTGTACTCTAATTGCTGTCAGCTTCCAGCTCTGCCAGAGTCCTGTGCTACAGCCTTGGCTTCTACCTTTAAGCTCACCTACCCTAGCAGTGCAGTCACCCAGGGATCCAGGCTTCGGTCTGACCCTGAGCCACAGGCCCTTCTCAGCTGGGGATGTCCCCAAGCACAGCAGCACAGTGCATGATGACCCAGACTGCTCAAGGACTCCAAACCAGGAAGCCTGTTTCCCTTCTGTTCCACAACTCTGAGTGCTGTGCGGATTGGGTGGGAGGAGCCCCAGATCTGTTACTAACTTGTACTAAGCACCGAGTTCCTCTTTTCCTCCTCTTTCCTCTTCAGGATAGCCAGTGACTTAAAGGGTAAATCTGTTAAAGTTATCTCAGTACTGTTTTTCACAATTTGGTAAAAAAAAAAAATCTTTAAAAAGATTAAGTCCCCTCCAAATCTTGTCTGTGTCATTAAGGTGACAGGGGCACAAGTCTGTCTGAGTGTGTCCCCTGAATGCTCTTGAATTCTCTGGTCACATGGAGCAGCCTGCCTGGCCTGGGGGAAGAGGGAAGACAAGCACCACTACTCCCCAGCTGACCCACTTGTCCGCTCTGCTCAGGACCTCCCCAGTTTTAACCCTGAAAGTTCCTCATCCATGAAACTCCCCAGCCCTGGGGAAAGGAGACAGTGAATTTGATTTAAGATGGCACAAGCTATGGGCCGGGCTCCGGGGAGTCTCTGTGGGTGCCTCTAGCGGAGGCCCCTAGCAGTGGGAGGGATGAAGCCTGAAGTCGCACCTCCTGTAGCCAAGCAGGACCCCCAGAGGAGGGATAAAGACACCAATCCACTCACAAAACCTCCAACCCAAACTGTGTCCTGCCTACAGGAAGTGCGGGACAAAGACATTGTAGAGACTGAGGGAATGGCCGACCAATAACTGACCCAACGTAAGACCCATCCCATGTGCAAGAACCAATCCCTGACACTGTTTGGAGAATCCATTGCCCGCACACAGTGGCCTTCCGTTCTTCACATGTGCTTAGGATCCTTTTAGCATCTTTGTTGAGCTTTCCCTGTTTGCCCAGGGAGCACTTGTCACCATAATTGTTAGCCAAATAAACACTCCGGGAGCCTAACGGAGAATCAAATAGCTAAGACAGATTCTATGATATTCAAAAACTTTAAATAAATATTGGAAATATGTTAATATAATTTTGAGTTGCAAATCATGATCCTTAATTTACTAAAATGAGTCCAAACATCAACAGACAAGGGCCAACAGACAGGCCAGCCCTGGGTTCTCGGGGAATGACATTGTGAATGTGAAGATACGAAAGATCAGTTATCACTAAAACCACCCCTAAAATCCTTGTAGAGGACTCTAGACTTAGCTGCTACCAAGCTCAAGCAAACCCTGCTCTCTGAAGGAGGATCAGAAGTCTGTATGCATGTGTCAGGTACTCCATTATGGCTCAGGAGGGATCTGGAGCAGGCCTAGTTCTTCATTCATGAAGGACTTGAGTCCTAGGGATTCTCAAAGATGTAGTGGCCAGAGCCTTGAACACTCCTGACACGTAGCAAATGCTTTGTGAATATTAATTCCCCACTATTTCTTTAATGGATATAGGTGTTTCTATTCTAGTGACAGAATATAAAAAATTAAAATCTACTTTTTAAATCTGGAGTTAGTTATCTCAGGATAATAACTACAGCACCTCAAGGCACACATCACACCCTCAGTATGTGACAGCCTGCCTGCAGGGTGGCAGGCCCCACCACCCTCACAAGAGTCTCTCCAGCCTACGCCTTAAAGAGATGGGTAACAATGATGTGGGCTTTGCTGCCACCTTGTGGGAAGTTGAATTATTACCAATGGAGCTAAGAAACAAGTTTCTACTGGTAACAGTATCAAGCCCCTAATGAGAGTTTGTCTGTGTGGGAGTTAAAATGAAAACGCAGCAAATTCTATGCGAGCTGCCCAGTTACAAACTAACAAATGCAGAGAATATTCCTCAGGGTCCCTGAAACAGGGTGCAATGAGCCTTTGACTGGTAACGTTTAGATAGATGCTTGCTACTGTAATTACCAAAGTTAAGCAACAGTGCCGACTCAACAAAAATAAAAATAAATCAGTCTAGCCTGCTGTCATATTTCCCTGGGTTTTCAGTCATAATTGCTTACCTTGTTTTTGGAAAGACTTATGCAGCGGCATACATTTTAAAGAAGGGGAAATTCCTTCTCATGGAGAACAACGCATCTCGGAGCTGGAGGGGTTAGGCACACTCCCCGTCTTCAGTTCTTTGTCTGGTCCCCTGGATGCTGTGGTGGGATCCTCAGGAAAGACTTTAGGATAGACAGTATATCTGTTGCTTTTTCTACTACTGTATTAAAAATACTCCGGGAAAAAGGCAAGGAGGGGGCTATTTTGTCTCACGGTTCAAAGGTATACAGTCATCATGGTGGAGCAGGAACTTGAGGTCACACTGCTTCCGTAGTTAGGAGATGGATGCTGAAAATAAGCTCATTTTGTGCTTTTTACTCAGCCTGGCAGCCCGGCCTGTGGAGCTGCTAACAGCAGCCCAGTCATTCCACCTCAGACTAATCACGATAATCCTTCAAAGACCTGCTCAGAGTTCACATAACTCAGAGAATCCCTCACAGGTATGCCTTGCAGCCTGACATTTCAGTGATTCTTCATCCTTGACAATGGGTCAATATTAGCCATCACTGGAGGTAACAGTTCTGCATGTCTAAAATGTCTGCTCACCCTAGATTAGAAAGTAGTAGATGAAAACCAGTTTCTGTAAAAGCCAGCTTGGTGAGTGGTGAGTTTCTTAAAGTTACTTATAGATGCACGGGTGACTCGTGGGCAGCCACACCACCAGAGGTCCCTGTCAGCTTATAGGCAGCCACATTACAAAAGTCCCAGCCCAGTGGTTTACAGCTTCTGTGTCCTCTCTGAGGAAAGGGGGCCAGGAGAGGATGTCATTAGTGCCTCCTGAGCCCCGAGCCTTGTGAGCCTTCCACCTCCCTCCACAGGGAAGCCTTAACGGCCCAGTCTCATGAGCATCTCCTGCAGGTGGTCAATGCTGCTCTGATTCAAGACAACAAGAAAATACAGAACAAGCTCGGCACTTATGTACATATTATTCTCAGTTTCCTTGAAGTCATTATTTCAACCTGTCATGTGTCACTTTAGGCTACTGTCAAAGGGTCTTCCCTTTTCATTTATTTATGTGTATGAGTGTTTGTCTGCGTCCAGGCATGTGCACCACGTGTGTGTCTGGTACCTTCAGGGCCGTAAGGAATGTGTGATCCCCAGGAGCCAGAATTATGGATGGTCATGAGCTGACATGTGGGTGCTGAGAGCTGAACCTGGGTCCTCTGCAAAAGCAAGTGTTCTTAAAAGCTGAGCTATTGGGGTTGGGGATTTAGCTCAGTGGTAGAGCGCTTGCCTAGCAAGCGCAAGGCCCTGGGTTCAGTCCCCAGCTCCAGGAAAAAAAAAGAAAAGAAAAGAAAAGAAAAAAGAAAAAAAAGCTGAGCTATTGCTCCAGCCCATAAAAATCCTTTCTTAATCCCTCATTCTATAAAGTAAACTTCCTTAATTTTCACAACAGGCAACTCCATTTCTGGAAGACTCTTTTTACTTGGTTGATCCTAAAATCCACCAAATAGAGTTTACAAGTCGCTGTACACACCTTACTCCAACACTAGATGTGTATGCCTCCTTTTTACTTTTACACCACATCTTTGTAGACATATGGAATTTAGGGATAGTGTGTTTTTTGTGTACAGAGCTCTGAAGTCAGTCAACGGCATTTGCCACATGGCATGCTTTGATTTTAACAGTCCTACCAGCTATGTCTGAAGTATTAGTATTTATTTTGTAGATCAGCAAACAGGAGGTTCAAAGAGGTAAACCAAACTTGGGATCAAGTATCTGAAATCCACATGGCTGGATTACAGTCTGAGTCTTCTGGTTGCTGGGTCAGTGGGGGACACAGCCATGGTCAGCATTGCCCAAGAGACCAATGAGGAAGGTGTTCTATGAAAGAACTCCTCACTGTCTCCCAGGGATGACGACTAGGACATCTCAGTGTGCAAAGCACCTGAAGAGGAGAGGACAATGAAAAGAGAGCACAGGCCTCATCTCAAAGTCCGCCTCACATGCATGCTGTCAGTGGAAGGGGTAGGTAAGCAGGAGTCCAAGAGAAGTGAGCCTCGCCAAGCACAGAGATGGAGTGTGTCTCCTTTCTGTGTTTGATTCCCTAATCTGTAGTGCACATGCACATTTACAGGAGACCCTCTGCCCTTGCCTGGGATGAGGCTGGAGCAGCCAGAGGAAGGGAGCCCTTTCCTTTCTCCACAGCCAGTGCTCTCTCCAGCAAGAAGCAGGGATTCCTAGCAGGCCACAAGGATCCTAATCCTGACACTGGGAGACTGTCCTCATGGTGGCAGTGTGGCCTTAATTAGCAGCTGCTGGTACCTGCAGGTTTGCAAAGCTGCTCAAAGTGACCTGCTGGGGCTGGGCCTGGTGTGGGTGTTTCTTCAGGACTCTGTTCCCGCTTCTTCAGACAGTTATTCATCTATTCTCTCTCTCCCTTCCTCCCTCCCTCTCTCTCTCTCTCTCTCTCTCTCTCTCTCTCTCTCTCTCTCTCTCTCTGTGTGTGTGTGTGTGTGTGTGTGTGTGTGTGTGTGACTTTAAAACCTACTATACATACATGCCCAGTGAAAGAGAGATGATGTATTTTTGCAGCCATTCCTGAGTGCTGCACTGGTGGGGACAGAGGGTCACATAAAGCAAGGCAAAGTCTTCAAATCTCATCTTAAACGTGGCTTCCATGACTCTGGCATTTCAGTTGGGTTGTGTACCCCTGATCTGTGGCACCTCAGGTCCCTGCGTGTCTCTGTTGTGTTGTTATTCCTTGATTAGCTTTTCTCTTTCCTGCCGGATGAAACAAGATGCTCTGACAGGAGGCGCTTCTGTCCAGTCACATCCCCCGCATCCATCAGTAAAGTCTGGCTTATGGTAGGAGACTCATAAATGCTGCTGAATGAAGGAGAATGGGGGTCCCATGGTGTCTGCAGTGTGTACGTGCACACCGCGCACACACACACACACACACACACACACACACAAGCACACACACATACCCACTCACACACGCGCACACACACACACCACACACACATACACACACATACACACTCACACACGCACACATACACACTCACACACATACACACTCACACACACACATACACACACACCACACACATATGCACACATACACACTCACACACGCACACATACACACTCACACACACATACACACTCACACACGCACACACACACATACACACACACCACACACACATATGCACACATACACACACGCACACATACACACTCACACACGCACGCGCGCACACACACACACAATGTCTGCATTTTTTTTAAACCAAAGAAAAACATCAGTTTACCAAGATTAGTTCTAAGTCCACTGTGAGCTTTAGCTTTCCTCCTACTCCTAAGGGTCATACCAAAATCCTAAGGCAAGCACGCCCAGGGACGTCTCCTGTACAGAGGAGTGCGATCTGTCTTTGCCAGTTAGGTCGTTATGCTGCCCAGGTTATGCCAGCATCTGTCACCAATATTGTTCTGTCCCCCCAGCTACTCCTCTCATCTCAAACCTGCCCACGAGGAGTGCCTCAGAGCTACATGAGGCCCAGAGCACACATGGACCCAGCCCTCCATAGTCCCTGGAAAGACTCCTCCAGGTCAGGCCACTCCAAGGTTAGCCTCTCTGCTAGATCTCTCCACCCAAGCACCTCTGTGGCTCTTCTTGTATGGGAATGGGAATATCTCCAAAAGAACACTGGCTGATTTGACAGCATCAAAAAAGAAAACACCAGCTAGCCCTTACAAACTCTTCCTATTAATAAACAGATGTGTGTCTGAGAGCAAGCTTTCAAAGATGTCTCTGTGTTCCTGTCTTCAAGTAACTAAACTGTAAGGTGGTAAGAATTTAGAAACTCGGAATTTATTTTAAGTCTCAGAAAATGGTCATGCACCGCATAATGACATTTTAATCAACAAAAGCCAATGGGTTGTGGTCCCTTACCATCATAATTGAGCTAAAATATAACTATCCTTGTGATTTTGAGTCTACTTTCTGTGTTTAATATGTTTAGATACACAAATACTTGACATGGCTTATAGTCTACACAATAGCATACAAACCAGGTTTGAAGCTTGGAAGTAATGATCTCCACTACACACATCGAGAGTGTAGTGAACTTTACCTCAAAGACCAGGAGTGCAGTGAGCCCCACCTCCAAGATGAGGAATACCTCAGAGACCAGGGGTACAGGGGACTTTACTCAGCAACCAGGGATACAGTGGACGTTACCTCAGAGATCAGGGGTACAGTGGACTTTACCTCAGAGACCAGGGGTACAGGGGACTTTACTTCAGAGACCAGGGGTACAGGGGACTTTACCTCAGAGACCAGGGGTACAGGGGACTTTACCTCAGAGACCAGGGGTACAGGGGACTTTACCTCAGAGACCAGGGGTACAGGGGACTTTACCTCAGAGACCAGAGGTACAGGGGACTTTATCTCAGAGACCAGGGGTACAGTGGACTTTACCTCAGAGACCAGGGGTACAGTGGACTTTACCTCAGAGATCAGGGGTACAGTGGACTTTACCTCAGAGACCAGGGGTACAGAGGACTTTACCTCAGAGACCAGGGGTACAGGGGACTTTACCTCAGAGACCAGGGGTACAGGGGACTTTACCTCAGAGACCAGGGGTACAGGGGACTTTATCTCAGAGACCAGGGGTACAGTGGACTTTACCTCAGAGACCAGGGGTACAGTGGACTTTACCTCAGAGATCAGGGGTACAGTGGACTTTACCTCAGAGACCAGGGGTACAGAGGACTTTACCTCAGAGACCAGGGGTACAGTGGACTTTACCTCAGAGACCAGGGGTACAGGGGACTTTACCTCAGAGACCAGGGGTACAGGGGACTTTACCTCAGAGACCAGGGGTACAGGGGACTTTATCTCAGAGACCAGGGGTACAGTGGACTTTACCTCAGAGACCAGGGGTACAGTGGACTTTACCTCAGAGATCAGGGGTACAGTGGACTTTACCTCAGAGACCAGGGGTACAGAGGACTTTACCTCAGAGACCAGGGGTACAGGGGACTTTACCTCAGAGACCAGGGGTACAGTGGACTTTACCTCAAAGACTAGGGATACAGTGGACTTTACCTCAGAGACTAGAGATATGGTGGACTTTACCTCGGAGACCAGGGGTACAGGGGACTTTACCTCAGAAACCAGGGATACAGTGGACTTTACTCAAAGACCAGGGGTGCAGTAAGATCTACCTCAAAGACCAATGTATAGACTTTGTCACAGAGACCAACTGTGTCATGTCAGGGGCTCTACCATCTGAAGTGTAAGTGTATTTTATAATGTTACCACAACTAAAATACAGACAATGTGTGTCTCAAGGTGGGTCCCAAAGTCAAACAGCTCATGACCAAGCTTACATTCCATGAGACTTGATGGAAGCCATGTCTTTGAGATCTCCTTGAAAACGGAAGGCCTGTACAAACATAGAGAATTGTTATCACCAACTGGTGATTTCTGTATTCCTCAGCCAGAGAGATGACATGATAAATGACTTCTGGGGGCTATTCCAATTCTCCCATGATAGCTTTTTAGCTAAAAAATCATCCCATAGCTCTCCATTAGTCTAGAAAGCACTGCTGTCCTTAAGAGGCACCCATGCGAGAGTTATCACATCTTTCTCTTTCATCCTGCCCTCAAATTCAATTCTGAGGTCTTAAAGTGTTTGACCTGAAGCTAGTTGTGAAGGCAGTAGACAGAGGAGAGGTATCATAAGTCTTTGTGTTGGCAAATCCCATGACTTACCCAGACTCCTGTATGATAACAGCAAATGTCTGTGTCTGCCTCTCTTTAACCCTTCATTCGGAGACCACTTATTTGGCACCTACTCTATCTATACATGTGTCATTCTCAGTGTTTCGAACGCTTATAATTGGCTGCCAAAAAAAAAAAAAAAAAAAAACCAAAGTACTATTGTGATAATGGCTGATATTTGGTACTTTTAGCTCGCAGATTTCTCCACTCCCTCCACAGAATACCCCCAATATTGTAAATTCATCTTTTAGACTCCAAGTCATAGGCTGGAGAGATGACTCAGTGGCCACAGCAAGCCCTGGAACCTATGTGCGTATCCCCAGAACCAATGTAAAAGTGGACTTAACTGTAGTCACGGTGCCAGAGGAATAGGCAGGTGGGATTTAGAAAGGTAAAGACGTGTAATGCCCAAGAATCCACTGGTCAGTCGCCGTGCTGAGTCACTGAGCTTCGGGCTCACACACACAGACACAGAGTCCCTGTTCAAAAGATAAGGTGGGGAGAGCCATAGATGGAGACAGCCCAATGACAACCTCTGGCATGCGCATGTGTGTGTGTGTGTGTCTGTCTGTCTGTCTCTGTGTGTGTGTGTCTGTCTCTCTGTGTGTGTCTGTGTGTCTGTGTCTGTGTCTGTGTGTGTGTCTGTGTGTGTTTGTCTGTGCATGTCTCTGTGTGTCTGTGTCTGTGTGTGTGTCTCTCTGTGTGTGTCTGTATCTGTGTGTCTGTGTCTCTGTGTGTGTCTGTGTCTGTCTCTGTGTGTATGTGTGTGTCTGTGTGTGTTTGTCTGTGCATGTCTCTGTGTGTCTGTGTCTGTGTGTGTGTCTCTCTGTGTGTGTCTGTATCTGTGTGTCTGTGTCTCTGTGTGTGTCTGTGTCTGTCTCTGTGTGTATGTGTGTGTCTGTGTGTGTGTCTGTATATGTGTGTTTGTGTGTGTGTGTCTGTGTGTGTGTCTGTGTGTGTGTCTGTGTGTGTGTCTGTGTCTGTGTGTGTGTCTATGTGTGTCTCTGTGTGTGTCTGTGTGTTCTGTGTGTGTGTCTCTGTGTCTGTGCATGTCTGTGTGTGTGTCTGTATGTGTCTGTGTGTCTGTCTATCTCTGTGTGTGTCTGTGTCTGTGTCTATGTGTGTGTGTCTGTGTGTGTGTCTATGTGTGTCTGTGTGTGTGTCTGTGTGTGTCTGTGTGTGTGTCTGTGTGTGTCTGTGTGTTCTGTGTGTGTGTCTGTGCATGTGTTCTGTGTGAGTGTCTGTGTGTGTGTCTGTGTCTGTCTGTGTGTCTTTGTGTGTGTGTGTGTGTGTGCACTCATGTACACATACACATGACATCCTCCCATTATGCACATACTAAGCATTACACGCTGAGCCCCAATCACTAGCTCCTTCCCCTTTCCTGTTGTCTCTGTCTGTGAATGCTTTAGGGAGAATATGCCACCACCTCCTCGTCAAGGTTCTCCACTGCGCCACAGCCTGTTCCGTTGATATTGTTAGAGAAAAGGATTCTGCAAGCTGGAGTGAGAAACAGCCCGGAGATGAAAGAGACAGAATAAAATCTCAGCGTGATACAGAATAGCAATGTTGATCTCATGAACAGCCTCCCGCACTGCAGAAACTGGAGAAACAGCCAGGTGTGAAGGAGCTGAGCAGGGATGGGAACTCTGGGGCTGTGCGTCTGCCGCTCAGCCTCTGAACATACGGAGGAACCATTTCATCGTAAGGATGAAACTATTGGCAACGCAGCAGGCATTTGTTCTGGGCCTGCCCTTCATTGCTTCCTTTCCTGGGAAGTCTTATCTGTCTTACCTGCTGCTTCTCCAAAAACCCATCTGAGTTTGGTTCCCTGTTTTTCTAAGCTAGTTCCTGTCCCCACTGTACTGGTCCAGCAGATACAAAGTCAAGCAGTCCCCTGAGGGGGGAGTGGGGGTTACAGGAAAGATTTCTCCCTGCTCCTTCCTCCAATATTAACAAAACATTCATCCCTTGCCTTGAGCTTCAAGTGTATCCCTTCTTATCATTCCACATGTCTGCGGACCAGGAAATCCGTCAGTAGACCCTGGCCTGAATTGACTCTGCCTAACAGGCAGGCTTTGACAGAAGCAGACAAAATGGCTCCTTACGCCCCAGTCCCTATAAAATTTGCCATGGAAGAAGTGATAGGGTCAGCTACCCAGGAAACCCCCACCCCACCCCTTGTGTGGCCCCCAGAAATTCCAAAATCTATACTAGTTTTACTTCACCTTGAATTTCCATGTAAATGGGGCCACAAGCTGTGGGGCTTTTCCATGTCTGACTCCTTTTGCTCCCACCAGATTGGCCTGTGAGAAGAACTGTGGGTATTTCTTGTTTAGTGACTGATGTAGAGGGGCCCAGCCCACTGTGGGTAGTATCGCACCTGGAAGTCCTGAGTCGTATACAAAGGCAGACTGAGCAAGCCGGGAGGAGCAAGCTAGTTAGCAGCATTCTTCCATAACTTCTGCTTCAGTTCCTGCACTTGACTCCCCCAGTGACCAACTATGACCTGAGCTATAACATGAAATAAACCCTTTCCTCCCCAAGTTGCATTTGGTCATGATATGCTTTATTACAATGGAAAGCCTAACCAAGACAGTCGGGAGGGTCTCCCCTGTGGGCCACAGTAGCTGAGGCTTGCCTGTTTTCATGGACTAAGACTGCAGCAGGCCGATTCACCCTTTGGTTCACATACCTGTGTTTGCAGTTTGAGGTCATTATGAATACTGTTCCTGGAGACACTATTGTCCTTTTCTCTCCATGACCAAAGCATCATTTCTGTTGGGCCAAGACCTGGGATATGAAAGGCCAACTTTCAACTCAGAGGTCAGGAAGTCGGGAAGGGGTAGTGAATGGAATGTCTGGATAGTTGGCTCAAAGGGAGAATCCCAGAAATGAAGGAGAATGTTCCCAGGCTGTGATTCCGAGATTCACCAACCCACTCAACTCAGGCTTTAAAAAACTGTCCGCTGGAAGGAAAAGATCTTCTACTGACAGCATGTGTTTCAGAGGATGCCTGAAGGACACTGAACCCACTATTGTCTGGATTTCTACCACAGAAAGCATAGAAACAGATTAGAAGACCACCTAACAGAATGGGTACAGCTAGGGAGCAGTGCCCTGGAATCGCAGCCACCCCAGCTCCCAAACCCAAGAACTCTGCAGTCAGCCTGAAGCATGGCAAAGGATTTGTCCAAGGCACAGGCATGGGCTGCACTTAGAGTAGGTCATAGAACTATAAATCTGAGCTGGAGGGGGCAGGCTTAGGAGATGGAGCCTCTCTAAGCAGGTGTTGGCATGGACAGAATGTTAGAAGGTCTGACTGCCGCAAGTGCCAGCATTCTTCTACCAGGTGCAAACTCAGGGATGCCAGCCCTCTAGTCAACGCTGTGTCCATTTGTGCAAACTTGGAAAGGCCAGCTGTCTAGTCAGTGCTTCGTCCCCAACATCAGCACCTGTGACTCTGTGAGAGCTCCCACCCACCTCCCGCTTCACCCTCTGTGACTCTGTGCGCGCTCCCACCCACCTCCCGCTTCACCCACTACACCTCTGTGCGCGCTCTCACCCACCTCCCGCTTCACCCACTGTGACTCTGTGAGTGCTCCCACCCACCTCCCGCTTCACCTACTGTGGCTCTGTGAGTGCTCCCACCCACCTCCCGCTTCACCCTCTGTGACTCTGTGCGCGCTCTCACCCACCTCCCGCTTCACCCACTACGGCTCTGTGAGTGCTCCCACCCACCTCCCGCTTCACCCACTGTGACTCTGGGAGCGCTCCCACCCACCTCCCGCTTCACCCACTGTGGCTCTGTGAGTGCTCCCACCCACCTCCCGCTTCACCCTCTGTGACTCTGTGCGTGCTCCCACCCACCTCCCGCTTCACCCTCTGTGGCTAAGCTCAGGCTATCCGGCTTCTGTAGCCTCACTGATTCCTGAGTGAACAGGTGGAAGGTCAGGCTGCTGTGTGACCTTCGGTCTCCGACTCTTCGGGCAATGTCTCCCCATTCTGGTTGTGGTCCCCTCGGCTTCTCTTCCCTCGAAAAACAAAATCCAGAATTCTCTAGATCCAGATCTCAGTGACTGTGTGAAGGAGTAGGAGCCCACAGATCATGGACGCGGCCCCACAGTATTTCTGTGACTTCTCAGAGACTTATTCCACCCTCTGCGGAGGCCCAGGCCCAAGGGCCACATGGGCACTTTCCTGAGATAATGAAACCAGAGAGAAAGATTCTTTAAACTTTAATGTTTACTTCCTGTGGTCTTTATTTAGACCATTGTACACTCCAGGCAATTCTGCTAAAGGAAATCTGACATTGACCCCCTGCTTGTACCTTGACCACTGATGAATTAGAAGGTTGGGGCTCTGCTTTGTAAACGCTATTACCTGCGATTTAAGAAAATATTTCTTAAGGCTCAACCTGGGCATATTGTTGAGTAAGACAATATAATCACCATAAAGCAGCTCCCTGACCTCTGGTTTGGTGCTGGGACACAAAGGCCTCCCTGCTCGGCACCGACACAATCAACTCAGAGTGCAAGGCGTCTGTCTGTCGTTTTCTTATTCACTGCTCAGTGGGACGTTCAGCTCGGGTCTCTGTGAGTCTGAAGCAGGGTTAGTGGAAGAGGAAACTGCCACAGTCTAGCTGTGGAAGGTCATGAATTCTTAAAGCAGGTAGGAAAGAAAAACACATGCTCCTTCCCTGCCCCCAACTAGGTTTTGAGCAATTATTTCAAAACTGGGTTTGTTACCAAAGCTAGCATGGCTGCTTCACGCTCAGTCCCAGAAGTTAGCTCTTGCCACAGGGTGTCTTCTTCCCACAGAAGCCCCTTGACCTTGAAAATTCCAGATTTGAGCGCTGCCATTGGGCTCCTCATTATAAATTACACAGCCTCAAGAGTTCTCTTACAACCCACAAAATGCCTCCCACAGTGCTCCAGCACACACGTGCTTACGTTCATGGAACCGAAACCTGAAACATCTGACGGACCATTAAGAGAAAGAAGTCTGAATATTCACTTTGCATGATCCCATTGTTCCAGATACAGATCGGAAGAGCTGGAACGAAGGAGCTATTATGAAAAGCAAAGATAAAGGGCAATTTGAG